>NC_051863.1:77514435-77814435 GCF_015732765.1 Culex quinquefasciatus
TTTCCACGTATAACTTGTTTGGAATTTCAGCCCAAATTGCGGCTTTCAAAATAAGTCATGACAAAACGGTTCCGTCCCCAAATTCCCAACATCTCAGCAAAAACCAAAAGATAATCAAATTTGCCCTCCCAACTCCCGCTGTCCTTTTGCCTCTCTGGGGAAATTTAATTTCAAGCTAATTATCAATTTTGCCCGAAAAATTCTTTCGACCTTTACTGGATCGTCCCGCTGTTTTTCTCTCTGTCCCTTCAGTTGACTCAAGTTCCACGGCCTCCGGTCATATTCCTGTTTTTTTTTTCTGTCAATCAGAGGTCCTGCGGAGTGTTTCGCGTTTCTTGATTAAAACCAATTACTTCATCACGAGCCGGGCACACCAGTTGTGTGTAATTACGTTATTAAAAGTTAAACGATCCGATAAATGGTGCGACGTTATGCCTGTTTTGCCCGAAAAGTGGTCAAAAGTTTTTGGGACCGCGAAAAGATTTCGCCACTGGAGCGGGAGAAATAAGCAGAAGAATCAGGCAACAACGATCGATCGACAAGTGATTAAGGCGCATAATTGCGGTGCGTAACGGGAACAATTACACCAATTTAATTATACCGTGGAGGACGTGATTAAATGTGGTTAGCATTTTGAAGTATTTCAGTTGGAACTTTGTTTTTAGTCAAGACTTAAAAAAATCTTATTACTTATTTCAACTAGAATCTACTTCCTCTGTTTGAAGAAATTTGACTACAATTGTGTACAAATTAGTTTTAATCAAATTACAATGTAATAAACTTGAACATCCTGAAAAAAAACATTTAGATTTATGTTTGATTGACAGATGACTTAAACAACCTAACCTGTTAAATATAAAAACTAACTTAATCCACCTATGTGGTTGGAGCCTTCCTCACTTATTACCAACAATGGCTGATATGATGGAATGTTTTGAACTCGTTGGAAAGGTTTTTTGATAACCTTACCAAAAATAGGTCGGATGGTGGATCCGGACATAGTTTACATACATTTAAGTGAGATCCGGCTTCAAAAAGTACATCAATATCACTTAAGTGGGCATATCTCGAGACAGGGTTGCCAGATCTCAAATGTTTTGAACTCGTTGGAAAGGTCTTTTGATAACCTAACCAACGATGGGTTGGATGGTGGACCCGGACATAGTTTACATACATTTAAGTGAGATCCGGCTTCCAAAAAGTACATCAATATCACTTAAGTGGCCATATCTCGAGACAGGGTAGCCAGATCTTCAATGTTTTGGGCTCGTTGGAAAGGTCTTTTGATAAACTAACCAACGATGGGTCCGATGATAGACCCAGACATAGTTTACATACATTTAAGTGAGATCCGGTTTCCAAAAAGTACATAAATGTCACTTAAGTGGCCATATCTCGAGACAGAGTTGCCAGATCTCCAATGTTTTGAACTTGTTGGAAAGGCCTTTTTATAACATATCCAACGATGGGTCGGATGGTGGACCCGGACATAGTTTACATACATTTATGTGAGATCCGGCTTCCAAAAAGTACATCAATATTACTTAAGTGGCCATATCTCGAGACACGGTTGCCAGATCTGCAATGTCTTAGGCTCGTTGGAAAGGTATTTTGATAACCTAACCAACGATGGGTCGGATGATGGACCCGGACATAGTTTACATACATTGAAGTGAGATCCGGATATATGTGAAAACACATTTTTATACATAACTTTTGAACTACTTATCAAAACTTCAATCTGTATAAAACTCGATCTATGGGACCCCAAACCAAGTCGAATGCAATAGGTTCGGGTCAAATCGGTTCAGCCAGTGCCGAGAAACATGAGCTAGTTTGTTGGTCACATACATACATACACACACACATACACACAGACATTAGTTCAGTTTTCGATTCTGAGTCGATATGTATACATGAAGGTGGGTCTACGACGTTTTTATTCAAAGTTCATTTTTAGAGCAGGATTATAGCCTTACCTCAGTGAGGAAGGCAAAATGTCTCATTTACAACACAATAAATCATACAATTATTGCCACAGTTACGCTTTGCTCTTCGATTCCAATTTGTACATTTCTCTCCTTCTTCCAGGTAGTGTGCAAAGCAACAAAAGCCAGGTTAAAAATAAATCTTCTATAAATACCCAAACCGAGCACACCTTTGGCACGCGTTTCTACTAAACGCCAGCACGTCACCTACATATTTCAAAAGAAATTCCCGCGCTTGTCTAAAATAAAAACAACAAAAATGCGTACGACATCTAATTATGAGATCCCACATCTTTTACTCTTGTGTTTTCTAATTCTTGTCTGCGATTCCGGTGACACTTTTTTCAAAAATAAGGAAACGACCCAAAACTCAAAGCCAACACCACTAGTGTCACGTTTCTGTGAAAAGTTCTTTTCTTATGTAGATCCAATTATATGGGCCCATGTGTTTTAGAAAAAAAAACAACTAACATAAATAAAATGCGATCCACACAAAACGCGTTCATCATTTTCATCGTCGTCACTTCGAGATTAATACCACGGGCGAACTGGTGATGATGGACATTAAAGCAGCCACCCTCGTAAACAAACAAATGTTGAACCGTTTCGTGAGTCAGACAAGCAGATTTTTGGGATAGCATCGTTATTTTTTTATTTTGTTTTTTTTTTTTTTTTTTTGCAAGTGACTAATTACTGTCTTCCTGTAACGCAAATTTGACGCAAATCAAGTGGAATGTTACTGCTTCCTAAATATTTTACAAAAAAATAAACATTACCATTCAATGGTACATTAAATTTAATTAGATAGTAAGAAATGCACAAATATTTAAGTCATTTTAAATTTCAATTTAATTTAGCATCTAAAACAGAATTGTGGAATTATGTTTAAACATATCTGAAGGTTTTTGAAGGTTAACTAAACGAAACATATATTTTTTGCTTTTAATAAATAAAATTTGATGATTATACCATTAACGAACTGACGTGCCACGAGCAAACCACTTTTGACCGCAGTTGTCTTCTTTTTGTTTGGCGTTTTTGCTTCCAGCGAACAAGCTGTCAAACGATTTTCTCTTTTCCCTCTCTTCATTAGCTCTCTTCTCTCGCTTCGCGCCAACGTTTATATGCAATGTATTGTTGAAGTCAGCATAAACAGACATCAATATTACGCCCTTTTGAAATGTTAGTCTTGATTTGAAAATTTTGAAAATATTGTTTTCGAAAAGATCGGAAAATTTCAAAAAATGTTTCATATTTTAACATTGTAAACTGGACCATTAGTTGCTGAGATATCGACGTTAGAAAATGGTGGGTTGTTTGGGTGAGACTTAAAAAACTTCAATTTCCCTGTTTTTAAACACTTGCATGGCAATATCTAAGCAATTAAGTGTCGTATGAACAAAGTTCAAAAAAGCAAGATATACAGAATTTTCTCAGCTATTCAAAAATATTTTTTTCAAAAGTGGGCAAACATGGGCACTAATTTAAAAGAAAAATTAATAACCGCGACTATTTTGAAAAAAGTTACCTAAAAATGGCTATAACTTGAAAACGGTGCATTTTATCAAAATTTCACTAGAGTACTTTTTGATTGCAAATTCGTTTTTACATCGAAAAATAGAGTTGAAAATTTTTGGCGGCCAATATTTCGATTTTTTGAAAAAATCTGTTTTGATTCAAAAAATCATAACTCGGTCAAAGTTTTTTTGCCCATTCTAGAAATTTCTGAAAAGTTGGCATTTGATGTCCTAACATATCATAATAGAAAAAAATAAATAGTGTTTATTTGCAAATCAAGTTTTAGTGACAAAAGGTTAAATAAAAAATCACAAAAAAAATTATACCGTGTATCGATTCTATGACAATTTCCGGAATTCCATTTCCCGGAATGGACGTTTTCCGGAATGGACATCATCCGGAATGGACGTTTTCCGGAATGGACGTTATCCGGAATGGACATTATCCGGAATGGACGCTATCCGGAATGAAATTTCCCAGAATGGACGTTACCCGGAATGGACATTTCCCGGAAAAATGAGTTTTTTATATTACCTGATTTGACAATGAATGGAATCTTGCCAACTCGATGACTTGTGGTTAAAAATTATTTAGTTTGTACTCCGTTGGTTTGACCTAGTCACATTGAAGGAACTCGATATTTTGACAACAATATGAATGATAAATACATGAATAATAAGAAAGAAAGTAAAATGTTCGGACACGAACAATAGAAACAAGCAAGTTGACTATTGAACCAATACTTTATTAACCACCACGAGATGTAACAATGTTGATCGATAGATATTAGACAAACAATAGATGTTTTTAACATTCTTTCAACGTGTTGTTATATCATAATGTTCCCTTCTTTTGTTAATCAGTTGACTTTTGTGACTAAACTCTACCAAATTTTACCATAAAGCAGAACGATTATTTTCAGAAAATAAAAGCTTTCATAAGATCAAAGTATAATGTGTATTTTCTTGTGGTTTTCCTTTCTTTAAAAAAAATACAGATCTTTCATCAAAGTAAGGGAACTATACCCTTTTTCATCCTATTTCTATTATTGGCCTATCAGTACTTTGATCATTAATTACAGCTTACATAAAGTGTTTAAGTAGTAATATATAGCTCAAATAAAAGTGAGCAAGCAACTCTCCATTGTTGATACATCTGAACATTTTTATTTATTAGCGGAAAACGTCAAAAGTGATGTTAATTGGTCGAACGGCTTAGAGTGATTAAAATGGGTATATTTCCCCTAATGGGATTTCATATATGAATTTTCTTTTTTTGTTAATTCTACTAAATTTTACCTAGCTTTTCGTTACAGAACTCTGCACTATAAAGAAGAATGTTTATTTTCAAAGAAGGGAAAACCTCTAGAAAATAAAAAGCTTTCAGAAAATCAAAGTATAATGTGTATTTCCTTAAGGTTTTCCCTTCTTTAAAAATTAACAGTCTTTCATCATTGTGATAGGATTTCGTGTAAGAGATTTCCCTTCTTGTGTATATCAGTTGACTTTTGTGACTAAATTCTACCAAATTTTATTATAAAGCAGAATGTTTATTTTTAATGAAGGGAAAACTACCTTGATTGTCTGAAAAGCTTTCTATTATCTTGAGGTTTTCCCTTCTTCAAACATTCTGCTTTATGGTAAAATTTGGCAGTCAACCGATTAACACAAGAAGGAAAATCTCTTACGTGGAATCCAATCACATTGATGAAAGATCGTGTATTTTTATAGAAGGAAAACCCCAAGAAAATACACATTATACAATGATTTTTGAAAAGCTTTTTATTTTTTAGAGGTTTTCCCTTCTTTGAAAATAAACATGCTGCTTTATAGTGCAGGGTTCTGTAACAAAAAACTAGGTAAAATTTAGTAGAATTCACAGAAAAAGAAAATTCTTATATAAAATTCCATTACTTTGATGAAAAATCGTGTATTTTTAAAGAAGGGAAAACCTCTAGAAAATACACATTATACTTTGATCTTATGAAAGCTTTTTATTGTATAAAGGTTTTCCCTTCTTTGAAAAAAATCATTCTGCATTATGGTAAAATTTGAGAGAATTCATTCACAAAAGTCAACTGATTAACAAAAGAAGGGAAATTTCTTATATAACATTACATTGAAAGAATGTTAAAAACATCTAGTGTTTGTCTAATATCTATCGTTCTACATTGTTACATCTCGTGGTGGTTAATAAAGCATTACGGTTCCACAGAACAGACTATGCTAAGCACGGTCCTATCAACAGAATGATGGAAACATATAACAAATACAGTGACACAATCGATTTTGCTATGACTAAATCCGCTATGAAAAAACAGTTTTATAACCAAAGAAGATAGTTTATAACTTAAATAATGTTCACCTGTAATTAGTAATTAAATAAATCTTTTCCAGTTCCTGAGGGGAACACCCATGAAGAGTACCAGGGCCGGCATTTACAAAGCGTATTCAGTGGCAGTTTTTCACTCAACTAATGCTAACATGTTTAGGATAATGTTAACATTTCATAGGTCGCCTCCCTAAGGTGTCGTGATAAGGTCCAGTTTGTGACGATACACTACCTTCCCTTTACTAATCAATCGATTCCAGAAGGGAAAAGATCACCAGTTGTGTTGGTCCGAGCCGGGATTTGAACCCCGATCTAAAGCTTACGAGGCGGAAGCGTTACCACTAGGCTACGTGGCTCGGTCGATCAATGTAGTCTACGTTTGTTTGACGAATAAATAAATAAATAAAAAGTATTGGTTCAATGGTCACCGCTTGCTTATATTGTTCGTGTCCGAACATTTTACTTTCTTTCTTATTATTCATGTATTTATCATTCATATTGTTGTCAAAATATCGAGTTCCTTCAATGTGACTAGGTCAAACCAACGGGGTACAAACTAAATAATTCTTAACCACAAGTAATCGAGTAGGCAAGATTACATGCATTGTCAAATCAGGTAATATGAAAAACTCATTTTTTCCGGGAAATGTCCATTCCGGGAAACGTCCATTCCGGGAAATTTCATTCCGGATAACGTCCATTCCGGATAATGTCCATTCCGGATAACGTCCATTCCGGAAAACGTCCATTCCGGATAATGTCCATTCCGGAAAACGTCCATTCCGGGAAATGGAATTCCGGAAATTGTCATAGAATCTTTCAGCGTTTTGGCTGTAGTGGCAAAATAAAAGAAGAAACCTCGCAATGTTATTACATATTTGGAAAGATAATTGACTTTCTTACAAAGAAATATCATGGAGAATGAACCATATAGTACCTGTGCTTCCCCTGAAATAAAAATGTAGCGTGACGGGACAACATCGTAAAACTGGACTTTTAAAAGGCACACTACAAAAATCGCTACAGTTTTGCCAGTTTGATTTTTAAAAACTTTTGCTCTTCTACTCATTATCACAAATTAAAAAAAGAATCTTTTGCTCCTTGAACTGAAAGAATTGGATGAAATTTGAGTTTTTGCCAGCCATTTCTTTTCGTGACGGGACAACGAAAGGAGCAGATTTATGAAAAAACTCCTCTCCCGTACAATGGCTTGCAGACCACTTTTGGTCAATGTTCTTGGCTTTTAAGGTAAGAAAACGCATTTAAAGCATTTTGCAATTATTGCATCATAATAAAAATGATTTTTTTTCATATTAAAAATCATATTGAAAATTGAAAAATATGACATTTTGGTGTAGCTTCGCTAAGAATCGGTCATATAATTTTTGTATGGACATCTGCCAAATTTGTATGAAAAATTATATGAACGAACTGATGATGCAAAATGGCTTCTTTGGGCATACCAAAGATACCAAAAAAGTTTCAGTTGGATTAAAAAATACAAAAATTAATATTAAAGAAAAAAGACCGATTCCGTAGAGAACTGCTCCCTTTTCGATTTGCGTTAAACTTTGTCTTAAGGGTAATTTCAGTCCCAGATCAAGAATCCAAAGCCCATTTTTTAATTTTTATGACGGTTGTGAGTCGGTATGACTCGTTTTTTTAGAGAAAAGTGTTTTTTTTTTGTATCTGGGACCATCCATAAACCACGTGGACACTTTTTTTGAAAATCTCAAACCCCACTCCCCCTCCCCCTTGTGGACCATTTCCATGCATTTTTTTTTGTATGGCGCGTGGACAATCGCCAAACCCTCCCGCCTTAAGGTGTCCACGTGGTTTACGAAAGGTCCTGTTACTTTTTTTGTGTTAGAATATTCTACAAAGTTTTAAAGCAAACAATTTTTAAAAATGTTGATGCATAAACATAATGGGGTTTCTTGTAACCATAACGAGTTATCGCAATTTTACGAAAAAAAAGTTATGAAAAAATTGACCGACTTATAACCGTACAGGGCCATCCGCGACGGCCACGAACGATGAAACAAAGATAAACAATAAAAACAACTATTTTATTTAAAAAAAAGATACTATACATACTTCGAAATTTTACTAAATTTTATGTAATCTTTGCTCGAAAACTTTGAAAAACATTTTCACATTTTTACACGGATGTTCATTTTTATCAAATTAGATTTGGCAGCGAATGACCCAAACGAGATTTAAAATTAATATAAAAAAAACACAAGTACGCTCAAAATTATGTACATTCCGAAACGATTAAATTATACCAAGCTTCCCATGCGCCAGTGCCAACGCACACCGCGGGTTTGGTTTTCTAGCTTCGGTACGTGCCTGAACCCATTTGTGTATTGGTATCTTGGTACATCGTACCAGCGCACCACGACACTCTCGGCTCGCCCCATCGGTTTTGTGTCTGGCACTCACCCATGGCATAAACCCTGCGTGCTTTTTTTTTTTTTTTTTTTTTTTTAATTTATATTAATTTATTATTCAAATTTCTTTTCCATGTACATTCATTCAGTTAAAATATTATTGAGTGTCTAATCACAAACGATGACTTTTCACCTCAAATTTAAATACTAGCAACTTTCATTTATTCATGAAATATTGTAGCTTTCGCTATTCAGTGATTTCAAATGTAGGAGGTCCTACATGTACAAAAGGGAAAAGGGATACCTTAAAACTAACTTATAAACTATATAAAGAGCGGATCAATGCAGCTGAAGACTGCAATGATTTTTGTCGAAATGCATCAATTATCTTATTGGACATAACATCCAAAGTGTCAACTTCGGCTAATTCATGAAGTTCACTGGTGCTGAACCAGGGAGGAAGTTTCAGAATCATTTTCAGAATTTTGTTCTGAATCCTCTGAAGTTTTTCTTCCTGGTTAAGCAACAGCTTGTCCAGATCGGCACAGCATAAAGCATGGCAGGTCTGAAAATTTGTTTATAAATTAACAGTTTATTCTTGAGACAAAGTCTAGAATTCCTGTTTATAAGTGGATACAAACATTTAATATATATGTTACATTTAACCTGGATACTTTCAATGTAATCCTTGTAAGTAAGGTTTTTGTCAAAACCAAGTCCAAGATATTTCACTTGATCCTCCCACTTTAAATTTACCTCATTCATCTTTATAATGTGATGACTTTTTGGTTTAAGAAAATCAGCCCTTGGTTTGTGAGGGAAAATAATAAGTTGAGTTTTTGCAGCATTTGGAGTAATTTTCCATTCTTTGAACCCAGCGTGCTGTGGTACGCGCCGTGGTATTGAACCCGTTTTGTACCGCCAGCGCATACCACGGCACGTACCTCGGATCGTGCCGAGTAAAGCACCTTGGTTCATACACCGGGTTCATGCCATGGGTGAGTGCCAGACACAAAACCGACGTGGTGAACCGAGAGTGTCGTGGTGCGCTGGTACGATGAGCCAAAATACCCTCGGTTCGTGTGAGTCGGATACGGGTGTAAACCGAACAAAGCAGGCGCAAAGCAAACCCAGGGGACAAGTGAACCGCGTGTACCGCACGGTGCAGGGAAGCTTGAATTATACAATCTAGTGATTCACTATCTTGTGATTGAGTCTGCAAAAATATAAACTCAAACAATAAAGCATTGTATTTTTTTTTAGAAATTTTCAATGTATTCTTCAAAAATAACGCATTTTTATCATGATGTAAATATTCTCGTTCCGTTAAACGGTTATCCTCCAACCACGTGAAATAGCTATTACACTATTTCCAAAGATTTGTGCTCTCAACTGTCCACAAAGTTTACGAGTGGCAGTATGTCTTTTTTTTATTCGCTTTGGGCGCCAACCATCCCCACCAAAACGCCCGATCATAAAACCAAGGAAAATACCCACCCGCTTTCCCAATCGATCACTATCAGCTGAATCCACCCACGACAATCTTTCTTTACCCAGCGAAAGTAGAAGAAAGAATTTAAGCAAGTTTTACTTTTACTCTCTATAGTAGTGTAACGGCGATGAACTAGTCAGATGGGCCCATCTGCTTTAAGATTGAGAGCTTTTGTTTTGGTTTCTCTGAAACGGTGCACAAAACAAGTCAAGTCACGTGCCTAAATGCGTGCCCAGGAAGAAACTTACAATGTTGAACGAAGCTTTACAAGTGCACTCTTGATGAAATATTTTCAAGGGCTTGTTAAAGTATCGTCTCGAAAAGAAAACATTATAACTTTTCAATGTTTTAAGTTTTCTTTCAAAGTGAGCTCTTAAAAACATTCCCTGTTGTTTTTGCAAAATGAACCGGCTTTTAAACCCTTGTCCAATTAGTTTGCTCTCTCTACATACTTTTAAACAACTTTTCTGTGAACGAATTCCCACATAGAAAAATGGGCGGAAAACGGCCAAAAAGCGGGGACGTTTTGCCTGAAAGCGGGCCCGATTTTCAGCCCGTTTTTTCCCCTCGTTGTGGCCCATTGCGTGCCAGAATGCAACATTTAGGCGGGCGTTACGCATTTTGGCCGCTGTGTTACGCCCGTCTGTGGCACGCTTTTGGGCCCGTTTTGACCACGATAACGGGCCTATAAACGGGGGACTGACGTGCCGGAAACCGGGGGGATTCTCCTTCCAGTTTACTTCGGATTTCAAGTTTGGGCGGTTAAATAAAATAGGGTGACAAATAAACACGACAGATTATTTTTTTATTTAAAAAAATATTGAATTAACAACAAACAACCTTAAACTAATTACCTAACTAGCTAAAAGATATAAGTTAGGTTAGTATGTTTACAGGACTTTAAATTGATTTTATTGGTAATTTGGTCAAATTTAGTTTATTTTAATTAGATTTACTTAAATTTAGTTATGTTCAGTTAAACTTAGTTAAATGTAGTTGAATTTAGTTAGATTTAGTTTAATTTAAATAGATTTAGTAAAATTTAGTTAAATTAAGTTACATTTAATTAAATTTAGTTTAATTTAGTTACATTTAGTCAAAATAAGTGAAATTTAGTTAGATTAAGTATAATTTACTCAAGTTTCATAAAATTTCGCTAAAATTATTTCAATTAAGTTAAATTTAGTTAAACTTAGAAAATTAAGTTAAATTAAGTTTAATTTAGTAAAATTTAGTTTAATTTAATTAAATTTATTTAAATTTATTTAAATTATGTTTGATTTAATTAAATTTAGTTGAATTTAGTAAAATTTAGTAAAATTTAGTAAAATTTAGTAAAATTTAGTTAAATTTAGTATTTTTTAGTAAAATTTAGTAAAATTTAGTAAAATTTCGTAAAATTCAGTAAAATTAAGTAAAATTTCGCAAAATTTCGTAAAATTTCGTAAAATTTAGTGAAATTCAGTAAAATTAAGTTATATTTAGTAAAATTTAATTAAATTTAGCAGAATTGAGTCAAATTTTGGTAAATTTAGTTAAATTTAGTTAAATTTAGTTGAATTTAGTTAAATTTAGTTGATTTTAGTAAGATTTGGTTAAATTCAATAAAATTCAGTTTTACTCAAAATTTACTCAAAATTAACTCAAAATTAGTTTAGTTTAGTTAGATTAAGTTAAATTCAATAAAATTTCGTAAAATTAAGCTTAATTTATTTCAATTAAGATTTATTAAGTTAAACTTAGTTAAACTTGGTTAAGTTTAGTTAAATTTAGAAAAATATAGTACAGTTAAGTGAAATTGAGTTTTATTTAGTTATGTTTAGTTAAACTTAATTAAATGTAGTTGAATTTAGATAAATTCAGTTGAAATTAGTTAGATTTAGTTAAATTTAGTTAGATTCAGTCAAATTTTGTTAAATTTAGTTAGATTTTATTAAATTTAGTTGAATAAGATTAAGTATTAGGATTCGAAAATTTTGATTTATTTATTTCAATTTAGTTAAATTTAGTTAAACTTAGTAAAGCTTAGCTAAACTTAGTTAAATTTAGTTAAATTTAGTTAAATTTAGTGAAATTTAGTTTAATTTAGTAAAATTTTGGTCAAATTAGGTAAATTTAGTAAAATTTAGTAAAATTCAATTGAATTTTGTTTGATTTAGTTAAATTTAGTTAGATTTAGTCAAATTTAGTTAAATTTAGTAAGATTTAATTAAATTTAGTTATATTTAGTTAAACTTTGTTAAATTTAATTAAATGTAGTCAAATTGAGTTATATTTGATTAAATTTAGATATATTTAGTTAAATTTGGTTATATTTACTTGAATTTAGTTAAATTTAGTTAAATTTAGTTAAATTTAGTCGAATTTAGTTACATTTAGTAGCAATAAGTAAAATTTAGTTAGGTTAAGTAAAATTTTATAAAGTTTCGTAAAACTTCACATAATTTACTTGAATTTAGTTTACTTTGGCTAAATTAAGCTATATTAAGTTAAATTTAGTAAAATTATGTTAAATTTAGTTTAATTGAGTTATATTTAGATACATTTAGTTAAATTTAGTTAAACTTAGTTGAATTAAGAAAAATTTAGTTATGTTTAGTTTAGTTCATGTAAATTTAGATGAATTTAGTTGAATTCAAATAGATTTAATTCAATTTAGTTGAATTTAGTAACATTTAGTTTAAATTAATTAAATTTATTCAACTTTAGCTAAATTTATTCAAATTTAGTTAAATTTATTTATATTTAGTTTAATTTAATTAAATTGAGTAATAAAAATAAAATTTAGTACGATTCAGTAAAATTTTATAAATTTAATTAATTAAATTTATTTAATTTATTTCAATTAAGCTAAATTTGGCTAAATAAAGTTATATTAACTTAAAATAAGTTAAAATCAGTTATATTCAGCTGAATTTAGTCAAATTCGGTTAAACTAAGTTCAATATAGTTAAATTTAGTTGGATTTAATTAAATTTAGTAAAAATAAGTAAAATTTATTAAAGTTCATTAAAATTCAAATTGGATAAATTTAGTTAGATTCAGATTGATTTCGTTGCATTTACTCAAATTGAGTTAAAATCATAAAAATTTGGCTTAATTTTAATGAAATCAGTTTAAAGAAAGTTATTTATTGAAATAAGTCGAATTATATTAAATTTAGAAAAATTAGGTTAAATTTAGTAAAATTTTGTTGAAATAAGTTAAATTTACCTTAATTAAGCAAAATTATGTTTAATTTTCCTAAATGTGTTTAAACTTAGTTGAATTCAACTAAGTTAAATAAAGTTTGGCTGAATTTACTAAAATTTTGCTAAATTTATTTAAATTAATATAAAATTTGTTGAATTTATTCAAATTTAGATAAAATTTATGAAATGAAGTATAATTTAGTTCAATATGTCTGAATTTATTGAAATTACTTTAATTTGGCTGAATTTAGGTAAATTACGTTAAATTAGATAAATTTAGTGAAGTTTAGTTAATCTATGTTTAATTTTGTTGAATTCAATTAAGTTTCATATTTTTTTATAATCTTTGTTAAATTTAGTAAATTTAAGTTAAATTGAGTAAAATTAAGTAAAATTTGATTAAATTAAGATAAACTTAGTTAAAATTGGTAGAATCAAGTGAAATAGAGTCAAATTTGGTTTAATTACGTTATATTTAGTATGATTGAATTGAATTTGGCAGAACTTAAGTCAATTAATTTAAATTAAGGTTAATTGAGTTGAATTAAGTAAAATTTAGTTTAAAAATGTTAAGTTGAGCGAAATTTCATATAATTTAGTTTAATTTTGCTAAAATGAGCTAATTCAGTTAAATTTGGTTAAATTACGTAAAATTTGTTTAGATAAAGCAAAATTTATTTATGTTTAGTAAAATTTGGCTTAAGTTTGACTAAATAAAGTATAGCTTAATTAGCAGAATTCACTTAAATTTTGATTAATTGAGTTAAATTTACTTAAATTTGGCTAAATTTGTTTTTTAAACTAGTTAAATAGAGTTTAATTACTTTCAATTCAGTCAAATTAAATTAAATTTAGTAAAACTAAGTAGAATATAGTTACATCATGTTAAATCTACTGAAATTAAGTTGAATTATGGTTAATTTAGCTAAATTTTGGTAAATTTTAGTTCAATTTGCCTAATTTTAGTTAAATTTGGCTAAATTAAGTTATATTGTCTTAAAGTTTGTTGTTTGTTTGTTGAGTTTATTAATTTAACTAGGTAAATTTTATTAAGCTTGGTTATTTTTATTGAATTCCATTGAATTCAGTTAAGTTAAATAAATTTTATTAAACTTCGCAAAATTTATTTAAATTAGGTTAAATTGAGTTGAATAAAGTTAAATTGGGTTAAATTCAAATAAACTTAGTTGAAATTGGTAGAATCAACTGGAAAAAGTTAAATTTCGTTAAATTAAGTTATATTTAGTAAAATTGAATCAAATTTAAATCAATTAAATAAAATTAAGGTAAATTCAGTTAAATTTAGTAAAATTTAGTTAAAGTATGTCAAGTTTAGCAAAATTTTTGTATTTTTGTATTTTTGTATTTTTGTATTTTTGTATTTTTGTATTTTTGTATTTTTGTATTTTTGTATTTTTGTATTTTTGTATTTTTGTATTTTTGTATTTTTGTATTTTTGTATTTTTGTATTTTTGTATTTTTGTATTTTTGTATTTTTGTATTTTTGTATTTTGTATTTTGTATTTTTGTATTTGTATTTTTGTATTTTTGTATTTTGTATTTTTGTATTTTTGTATTTTTGTATTTTGTATTTTTGTATTTTTGTATTTTGTATTTTTGTATTTTTGTATTTTGTATTTTGTATTTTTGTATTTTTGTATTTTTGTATTTTTGTATTTTTGTATTTTTGTATTTTTGTATTTTGTATTTTTGTATTTTTGTATTTTTGTATTTTTGTATTTTTGTATTTTTGTATTTTTGTATTTTTGTATTTTTGTATTTTGTTTTTTGTATTTTTGTATTTTGTATTTTTGTATTTTTGTATTTTGTATTTTTGTATTTTGTATTTTTGTATTTTGTATTTTTGTATTTTTGTATTTTTGTATTTTTGTATTTTGTATTTTTGTATTTTTGTATTTTTGTATTTTTGTATTTTGTATTTTTGTATTTTTGTATTTTTGTATTTTTGTATTTTTGTATTTTTGTATTTTTGTATTTTTGTATTTTTGTATTTTGTATTTTGTATTTTTGTATTTTGTATTTTTGTATTTTTGTATTTTTGTATTTTTGTATTTTTGTATTTTGTATTTTTGTATTTTTGTATTTTTGTATTTTTGTATTTTTGTATTTTTGTATTTTTGTATTTTTGTATTTTTGTATTTTGTATTTTTGTATTTTGTATTTTTGTATTTTGTATTTTTGTATTTTGTATTTTTGTATTTTTGTATTTTTGTATTTTTGTATTTTGTATTTTTGTATTTTTGTATTTTGTATTTTGTATTTTTGTATTTTGTATTTTTGTATTTTGTATTTTTGTATTTTTGTATTTTGTATTTTTGTATTTTGTATTTTGTATTTTTGTATTTTTGTATTTTTGTATTTTTGTATTTTGTATTTTTGTATTTTTGTATTTTTGTATTTTTGTATTTTTGTATTTTGTATTTTTGTATTTTTGTATTTTTGTATTTTTGTATTTTTGTATTTTTGTATTTTTGTATTTTTGTATTTTTGTATTTTTGTATTTTTGTATTTTTGTATTTTTGTATTTTTGTATTTTTGTATTTTTGTATTTTTGTATTTTTGTATTTTTGTATTTTTGTATTTTTGTATTTTTGTATTTTTGTATTTTTGTATTTTTGTATTTTTGTATTTTTGTATTTTTGTATTTTTGTATTTTTGTATTGATCCTTTCACTGTAACTTGGATTTTGCCCGCACTTATTTCTCGTACTTTTGACAACAGCATTTCAAAAACTAGGCAACCAGCTTTTGTTTATTTACATTTTCAGTCGCAGTTTCCACCAAACTGGACGTTTCGCACTCTTAAATTGCGATTGACAGCTGAAAAACGATCGGCAACCGCGGCTCGCTTTGACCTTTTTTGCGAAAATTTTAAATTTTCCAAGCCAGTTTGACAAGTCGCAATAGTGCGATCGATAGCAAAAATATAGTGCGAAGTCCAAGTTAGTGGGAATTGCGCAATATTTTTGTATTTTTGTATTTTTGTATTTTTGTATTTTTGTTTTTTTGTATTTTTGTATTTTTGTATTTTTGTATTTTTGTATTTTTGTATTTTTGTATTTTTGTATTTTTGTATTTTTGTATTTTTGTATTCTTGAATTTTTGTATTTTGTTTTTTTTTTGTTTATTTTTGTATTTTTATAGTTTAATTATCCATATTTTAGCATTTCAGTACATCGGCTTGTAGAATGCTATAATTGTTCTATTTTGGTGTTTATATTTTTTTAATTTTTTTATATTTTTGTGTCATTGTTTTTGTGGCTTAGAATATCAGTATTATTATTATTGTTTAGTATTTTTGTGGTTTTGTTTCATTGTATTTGTGTTTTTTGCAATTTTATTTTTAATGTTTGAACATTTGTGTTTTTGAATTTTATAGAGAATAATATTAATTTATGTTTGGGGGAATTAACAATTCAGAAATTTGAACAGAACAAGAAAAACTGCTTTCCTGCAAGAAGTTAATTCTCTCTCGGAAAATGAAGGAACAAATGCGCAGCACTCTAAGCTGGTCAGTTGAGGTTCCAGGTGACGGACCACGGCCGGCTCCGGCGGCATGACGTCCCAGGGGTTGCTAGAGATGCATCCTCTGCTGCAGCGAGTTGGACAGCTCGGCTGCGGTTGATCCGCCGGGGAACATTGGGTTAGCAGCCGACGGCGCGGTAAATTTGTTTGCTCCGGAGGTTGGAACTGCCCCGACGAAAGGACTGGATAAATTGGCAGCGGTCAGTTCGACGGCCTACTCGTACAGCATCCCGCGCTGGTCTAGCAGCAGCACGTTCTGTGTGTTTTCTAAATGGGGAACTGCAGCTCTTGCGGGATCGGAATGCGCGGCTGTTGACTTGCCAGCTGCTGTTTTAGTTGGTTTGTGTCGGCCTCGGCGTTCTTCATGCGGCGCAAGATCTCGCTCTGCTGGTTCTTGTTGAGCAGCTGGGTCAGCAGATAGTAGCTGGAATGGTTTTGGGCCACTGTGTCGACTAGGCACTTGAACGCCGTACTGGACGTTTGTTCTGCTGCTGGGGAAGCGACTGTTGCCGAAGGGAGAAAGTTCACTCGCTTGACCGTTTGTGCGAATTCGCACCACGGCAGAACCATTTGCGGAAGTGCGATCCGGATAGAGCGCCACTGGTGCCGGTGCAGCAATCGGTCCTGAAAATCGAAACAAACTCAGGTTGTGTTCAAGTTGACCTCATCCCGCTGGACTTACCTCTGCTTCTCATCCTCCTTTGGCAGCCATCCGCGCTGGATCCTCCTTGATGACCGTGCCCTGGAGGACGAACCATTCTTCCTCCTTGGTTTGGCCAGGGCCTCGGTTGTTGTTTGGGTCTTCGGGGATGCCAGCGGTGCGCCCAGCCCGGGAGCATGTTGACAGCTCCCATACAAACTGAGCGTACCTCTTTTTGTGGGCCCAGTGGGCCTAAGATGGCGGCCTTTGATATTATCTAGACAAATTTTTGAAAATGGCGAATAGTTTTAATAAAAAATATTTTTGCCTTGTTTCGGTTTAAAACGACAAAATAAGCAGTTTGGAATCATTTTTGTAAAAAACTTGTTTAGAGATACGCCACGTCCAAATATTAGTCTAGAACAGTTGAAAGGAGCGTGCCGCGAAAGCCGTCACGAAAAAAAAGTTTCCCATGAAAAATTTGAGTTGCGTAATTAATGGGCGGATCCGACGAGGCCCACTGGCCATCTGTCGGTGAATACGCGCAACTCACGAAAACTGTCAGCTTAGGGTCCGGCTGGGTGCGCCGCTTGGAAGAGGTGGCGGAGGAGGAAGCTGCAAAGGGAAATAAACAAAACCTGTTGCCGCGAAATTAAGCTTAAATGGCTTGAATGACTAATTAATGTAATCACTTACCTTCATTTTCACGAAAAACGAAAAAAAAAACGCGCAAGCAACAAACTATTTTTAAAACCTTTTGCAAAAGCAAACAAACATGTTTGACAGTTTGCGCGTTACGATTATTGAGGCAGTGTACGTGCTTGCAAGCGCGAATGATATTGGTGTGAGTGAGCAACACAAAACATTAAATTTTTATGGTGCGTGTCTTTGCTTAAGCGTCTTAACTGGCACTGGCGATGCCCGATTCTCGGCCGCAGCCCCCCTAACGTTAGAGTGGGTTGCCGTTTACCATTTTCTTTTAACCAGTTGATGGGCGTCGGAACTCTTGAAAGAGCCTAAAGTTATGCTATTTTAAAGCGCCATCTTCTAGAAAATTTTATATTCTTGTTTAAATGTGAAAAAGGGGAAACGCCAATAGCTCGTAGAAAGCCGATCAATTCAGGCGCCACGTGGAGCAAATAATGCACTCAACGCCTGATGGAAAACTACCCTTGCTCGAAGCGGAAAAAAGAACCCGGTTGCGTAAAGGAAAAGCTTTTCCGCTAACAACCACCGCCGGCAGCCGGATCGGATGCGATTGATTGGAAAATAAAACATAAACATGTTGAAACTGTACACAGGTACCGCCCGATCACACTGATGCAATACAAATGCCGGAAAATATGAACAGTAAATCTGCATAGTCACAGCGAGCACAGTAATGGATCGTTGTTGCAATGGTATTTTGGAAGTGGAATTTTGGAAAGGAAGTTTTTATAATAGTTTTATCAAATTTAAAGAAAAAATAATCTTAATTAACTTCTCGAGCGTCCAATTTCCGGGAATTGCCGGGATTTCCTGAAAAAAATATTTCCCGTTTACAAATTTTCCGGGAATTCCCAAAATTCAAGTGGAAGTACACATTTTCTTAACTATTTGGAATCAAAGTTTTAAAAGATTGCAAAAGAATTGAGTGAGAGAACTTAATATGATTTTATTCAATTCAATTTACTGTTCATATTGAACTAATTAGTTCGTCTAAAAATTTCATGCAAAGATTTATTTCAGATTTCATTAATTTCTGAAGCTATAACAATTGGGAATAGATCTTGCTTATTTGTTAGACAGACATTACAGTACTTTGGAATGAAAATCAAGTATTTTAATTTATGTTATAACATTTGTAAATGAGGTATTAACCCCTTCCTGTCATGATCATAATCGAGTTTTTTTTCGTTTCTGTTTACCGCAACTAACTTGGATGAAAATTGAATTGGTATCATTCAATATTTCAAAGGGGTTTGCAAGAAGAATATGTCAAATGGTATTCGAGAAATTCAATATGAAGTTAAATATTAATCAAGCACCGGTAAGAAGGTTGTAAGAAGATTCAATATAAAAAAAACATGTATGTTATTCATGACCAGACACCAGTAAGACTTGTAGAGTTCTATGCTGGTTTGATCACAGGGATAAATTTGAAAGTAATGTTGTGGATGCGGATCCTGGATTCATTTTAATCGCTGTCCAAGCACTTTGATTTCAAAAGGGCCAAACATTCAATAATACGCCCTATTTTAAATGTTTGTCTTGTTTTAAAAATTTCGAAAAATTTTTTTTTCGAAAGAATCGAAAAATTTTACGAATGATTCATATTTTGACTTTGTAAATCGGACCATTAGTTGCTGAGATATAGACATTAGAAAATGGTGGATTGTTTAGGTGAGACTTAGAAAACATCAATTTTCCTGTTTTTAAACACTTGACTGGAAATATCTCAGCAACTAAGAGTCGTATCAACAAAGTTCAAAAAAGCAAAATATAGAGAATTTTCTCAGCTTTTCAAGAATATTTTTTTGAAAAGTGGGCAAACATGTGCACTAATTTAAAAAAATAAAAAACTGCGACTTTAAAAAAAAAGTCACCTATAAATGGATTTAACTTGAAAACGGTGCACTTTATCAAAATTTCACTAAAGTACTTTTTGATTGTAAATTTGATTTTACATCGAAAAATGAATTTTTGAATTGTTGAGTTGATTTTTGATTTTTTGAAAAAATCAATATTGATTCAAAAATTTATAATTAGGTCAAAGATTTTTTGCACAACCTGGAAATTTCTGAAAAGTTGGCATTTTATGTCCTCTAAAACATATCGAAAAATAAAAAAAATAAAAATAGTGTTTTTTTTTTTTGCAAATCAAGTTTTAGTGAAAAAAAGTTTAATAAAAAATCACCATTTTTTACCGTGTATCACGTTTTTTTCAGTGTTGTCCATATCCAAACCTACAACTTTGCCGAAGACACCAAATCGATCAAAAAATTCCTTCAAAAGATACAGATTTTTGAATTTTCATACATCATTTTTGTATAGACAGCTGCCAAATTTGTATGGAAAATTATATGGACAAACTAATGATGCAAAATGGCTTCTTTGGGCATACCGAAGGCACCAAAAAAGTTTCAGCCTGATTAAAAAATACAAAAAAAATCGAATGACCGAAATCTACATGCTCATAAACAAATAACTCTTCTCGTCAAATATCAATACATTTTCTTGAAGTTCTATGATTTTTACTAGTGTTTAATTTATCCATTTTTCATTTGGATCATTAAAGTTGATGTTCAATACAATATTGTTGTAAAATATTAATCAAAGCCACGATTAGAATCATTTTCGATAATTTTTAAACTTCCCGAGAATTCTCGGGAATTCCTGGGATTTCCCGGGAAGTTTTATTTTACGCCGTTGAACGGATCGATCATTTAAAAAATATTGAGTTTTTGCCGCCAATTTTCTATGTCCAAAAAATAACTATTTAGCATAATAGGATCCTAAATACAGCATCATATAAATTGTGGGAATGTTTATACCAAATAGCAATCAAATGTTTGTGAGATTTTGGTCGATTTGGCAAAGCCACTCTGAAAAAAATGATTTTGCCATTCTTCAACATATTCAAATTATGCTTTTTGATTTAAAAATAAAGCAGCGAAGATTTTTTTTAAAGTGTATAATTTTTTTATTATTGCAATTAAAACTAATCATTTTAAAGATAAATTTATGTACAATAATTACTATTTAGTTTGTATGAGAATTCTGTGCACACTTGTGACACGTAGTACAATTTTACTTTCGCAACACACTTGTGACACGTGCTTTTCAGATTTTTGTCTACATAATTTACTGTATCTTTTAACTGGTGTTACCAAATTAGTCGAAACTTGGAGCGTTTGTTAAGCGATAGTATATGAACCGATTACTTCATAAAGTTTGGCTCTATCATTCATAGTTTTGAAAATATTTATCATCGAACTTTAAATATCGATTTTCTCGAATAGTACTAAATGGTCGTTGTCACAAGATAACACACAACAGACGATTTAATCAGAATTGAAAGATCATATCCATAACTCTGAATTATAAAAATAAGCAGTTTTTCATAAAACAAGTGATACTTCTTTTTTATACAGAGATATGTTCAAATAAGATCAACATCATTAACTTCTGACCATCGGCATCCTAATTTTGCTCCAAAATTATAACATAATTTAAATTTTGAAATTAACTTTAAATTATACTCATTTCCATACTTCAAAATTACTTCAAAGCCTTGAACAAAATCTTCAAAGTTGTCTTACAAAGATCAAATTTAAAATATTTTCTCAAAGAAAATCAGAGATTTGTTAAAAATGGGTAATTCTCTACCAACTCACACGAAATCGGGAAAAGTTGCCCCGACCCCTCTTCGATTTACGTGAAACTTTGTCCTAAGGGGTAACTTTTGTCCCTGATCACGAATCCGAGGTCTGTTTTTTGATATCTCGTGACGGAGGGGCGGTACGACCCCTTCCATTTTTGAACATGCGAAAAAAGAGGTGTTTTTCAATAATTTGCAGCCTGAAACGGTGATGAGATAGAAATTTCGTGTCAAAGGGACTTTTATGTAAAATTAGACGCCCGATTTGATGGCGTACTCAGAATTCCGAAAAAACGTATTTTTCATCGAAAAAAACACTAAAAAAAGTTCAAAAATTCTCCCATTTTCCGTTACTCGACTGTAAAATTTTTTGGAACATGTCATTTTATGGGAAATTTAATGTACTATTCGAATTTACATTGACCCAGGAGGGTCATTTTTTCATTTAGAACAAAATTTTTCATTTTAAAATTTCGTGTTTTTTCTAACTTTGCAGGGTTATTTTTTAGAGTGTAACAATGTTCTACAAAGTTGTAGAGCAGACAATTACCAAAATTTTGATATATAGACATAAGGGGTTTGCTAATAAACATCACGAGTTATCGCGATTTTACGAAAAAAAAGTTTTGAAAAAGTTGGTCGTCATCGATCATGGCCGTTCATGGTCACCCGCGTCAGACACGGACGACGAAACGAAGAAAAACGCAAAAAGTAACTTTTTCAAAACTTTTTTTCGTAAAATCGCGATAACTCGTGATGTTTATAAGCAAAACCCTTATGTCTATATATCAAATTTTTTGTAATTGTCTGTTCTACAACTTTGTAGAACATTGTTACACTCTAAAAAATAACCCTGCAAAGTTAGAAAAACACGAAATTGTAAAATGAAAAATTTTGTTCTGAAAAAATGACCCTTCTGGGTCAATGTAGATTCGAAAGTACATTAAATTTCCCATAAAATGACATGTTCCAAAATTTTTTACAGTCAAGTAACGGAAAATGGGAGAATTTTAAAACTTTTTAGTGTTTTTTCGATGAAAATACGTTTTCGAATTCTGAGTACGCCATCAAATCGGGCGTCTAATTTTACATAAAAGTCCCTTTGACACGAAATTTCTATCTCATCACCGTTTCAGGCTGCAAATTATTGAAAAACACCTCTTTTCCGCATGTTCAAAATGGAAGGGTCGTACCGCCCTCCGTCATGAGATATCAAAAAACGGACCTCGGATTCGTGATCAGGGACAAAAGTTACCCCTTAGGACAAAGTTTCACGCAAATCGAAGAGGGGTCGGGGCAACTGCTGTGTGAGTTGGCGGAGAATTACCCAAATAACAGAGTGTCCGGAGAAGCAGACACACGTTATGGCGGAAACAAAATATTATAAATCGAGATGGTCAATAGGAGATTTTTACGTAGAAGTCGTGTGTCACCTTCCCGATTAAAAATATGTTCGATTCATGATATGCTATCAATGAAATCTAAGTTTTTTCAGAAAAAAGTGTTTTTTTTTCATATTAATGGAGAAGCCTGGTACAAAATAAAAATAGTTTTTTTTTCTTAAATAAATAATACTTTTTTGAAAGCTTATGCTACCTAAAGGTAGTATAGGAAACGCAAACGTTCAGAATCTACATTTTAAACCAATGAGTAATGATGAGACACCAGCAACGAATTGTGCAGTGTTTACCACCACATTGTACTTACACTTTGCAACACGTGGCTCACTGTTGATATCCTCCATTTTCATATGCAATTGCACGTTATTGACAAAACCGTAAACAGCCGAGGAGGTGGAAAATTCCAACAATACGTGGTGATAAATAACATTGATGATTTTCGTGTTGATTGTAAAACAATGTCTCGAAAACAAATCAAAATGTCCCTTTTCTTCAAATTTATTTCAAGCAGATTTGCTCAAGACGATTACTCGTCCCAAAACAATCTGAGCCTTCCGCGAAAGGTTAAGATGTCCTAAATAAATAAAACACAAATCGCTTTGCTTAGGGAAAACAAAATCCAAAGAAGCTGTAACACCACAAACGATACATTCTTGCAACCGGAAAAAAGGCTCCCGAAGTCTTCACTCAGCTTAATACATTTTCATTTCAAGCCCGTAATCCCCGGCGGCCAGCAAACGCAGCCACAACCCACAGTTGACGAACTCACCGATGTGGTAACTGCTTCATCGTCGCAAATTACGTCTGTACCAGTTCCGGTGACGGAAGATTCACGGTGACGTGCCCCCGGAGGGCCAGTTTTGTCATCGAAAGTAAACAACTTCGTCGTCGAGTGCTCTTCTCGTAGCGAGGAAAGAAAAAAAAAGAAGGAAAATAACGACAACAGTGCTCACTAGCAAGGATCGGCCAACGGAACCGTGAAGGTCGTGAAGAAGCTTCTGCTTCTGTCCCGTCGAGCACCATTCCCTTCAAAAGCTTCTCTCGTCGTTATCTCGGTCACGAAATTAAAAGTCACTCGACGTCGAAATGTGGCCTCTGATGCCTCAGAAGCCGCCCTCTCGCCGCTCCAGATTCCGATGCTGGCCAGCATACGATTTCAACCTCAGTGAAGAGAAGCAGCAGCACGTGATTCGTTCAAGTGTTGATGGTCGAGAAAATATGAACAGTCATCCCTTTCTCATGAAACACTTTGATGCGACTGTTGGTCATGGTTATTAAGGACGAAGAACTATTGTAGGATAAAATAACATTTTTTTTTCAGTATGTTACTCTCTAAATTGGTGCTTAACATGGGCAGAAATATTCTATATCTTTTTTATGTTATTTTTTTAAACTTTGTCCCTACGTTAAAGAAAGCCATTTGCATAAAATTAGTTTTTCCATACTAGGCATTTGAATGTGAATGATCAAAAATCTGTAATATGCGATCTTGACAAAGGATTTTTACTGTATATTCCAGAAATACGCATTTTTAATTTTTTCAAATTCTTCCACTTGTTTTATAGGACTGAAAATGGCATCTTCACAGAAAAAAATCGAACCCCAATATTATGTGAGTTTGTGAACCACGTTGGAAATTCAGTATTTCTCAGTTTCATCTTATGAGCCCATTTTGAAATTTTCCACTTTATAATAATTTTGAAATTTCATAATCTAGTCCAACATTTGACGACATTCATAATAAATGTTTTCAGTCTATTCAACATGTAACTCTTACTTCTAAACATTTTTTCCCTGCCTTTCCAGTATTATTTTTTTTCTTTTTGCGGGAGTGGGTTCATTCAAAACTGAACATTTTCCTAAAAAATCACATGGAAATGCCATTTATTTGAAAAAGGTGCACATTTTTAACAAAAAAACAGTGTCAACTTAGATTACAAATTTGGTATTGCATCTTAAAATAAGCTTCGAAATATTGTTTGACAATATTTAAAAAAAATTGTCCCCAAAAACATTTCAAAAAATTTTAAAATAAAATATGCATCATTCAACTTATAGTGGCGGATAATTAAATTAAAAAATCGGGTATTTTTCGTATAACCTTATGTTCAACTAAGGCTAAATCTAAAATAATTGATTGGTTCAAATTTAGTACAATTCTCGTTTTATTGATTTTGATATATTGTCTGTCCTTTTGAATTCATAATACAAATCTAGAAAGCAATATTCACATGTTGATATTTTTTAAATGTTTTTTTTATTCTTAAATGTTGGACGACAAAGCTAAAATTATCATTAAAATATTAAGGGTTTTCTAGTTGAGGATGCACTGTTTCTAGTTTATTTAGGGCTGTACATTTCCTCCAACTTAATGTGATGCTTCCCTGAAGTGGAAGTTTTACCTTCCTAGGATATTACTTTTCCACAGGCCACATCAGCTGCCGGATCCGGTCAGGTCTTCCACACGTGACACACTCGGGGTAGTGCGGTCTGTATTATTCGAAGTGACACGCACGATGACATGACCTGCTGGGGAGCCAAGGATTATCACAGGTTATGGGCACACTTCACGCGGTGGCGGCCAAGTGTCGGTGATAAATTGTAATTGGATGAACTCTCATAGAAATAACATGCAAGGTGAAGTCTGACGGGAATTGAATACTGTTCACTGAGGTGTGTAGAGAGTTTATTGACTTATATTTAAAGTATCATACTGTTTTTAATACAAAGAAGTTGTTTTTTTTTAGTCATGAGTTGGAAAATCCTTCAATGCACAGTGGTCCAGATCGTAAAATTAAGTGGAAAATTGATTTTCCGAAAAATTGAAAAATTGAGTTTTTGGAGCTTTGGTGCACAGAAAAAAAAATCATGGTAATATTACATCTGGTGTGTAATGTCACTTTTTCAGTCTAAATTGAGGTAAAATGACATCATAGAAGAGGCAATTTTCAACCTTCAAAAATTACAGCTTCCAAATTTACATTGTTTTTTACTGTGTGTCTTCAGAAAAGTTGTTGCAAATAGAAAGGGCAACTTTTGGTTTGGTCAAACATTAGGGTGGTGCACGATTAGGGCGATTTGAAAATTTAACTTTTCTGGATTATTTTTGAGATTTTTTTTGTCTTCAAGAAAGTTGTTGGGCTTGCCAATCCAAGCAACTTTGACCAAGACACCAAATTTGTAGAGAAAAAAAGTGATGTTCTGGGCACTTTTAGAGCTTTATAAAACACACATTTTTATTTTTTGCAAAGTCGATTTGGACTTAAGGGTCAAAAGTTACAGCCACGTTAAGATAAAAAAGGTGCAAATTTAAAACTTGAATATCTCGAAAAAGCGCAGGCAAAATTTGAAACGCCAGGCTGCGTTCAAAAGACGAGATCTAGCACTATTAGCGCTGAAAAAATCCCCGGGGTATTTTTCTTGCAAGGGAAGGGTGTATGGGACCACCCTAACGAAATTCGAAAATGATCTATGTATGTATGTATGTATGATCCCCATACCCGCAGGCAACTTGGTCCTGGAACACATGTGAGCGCTAGGTGAACAATTCGATCATCTTTTACTCCGTCATCTGTACACCCACGTGCATAAGTTTTTTTGCACGAATTTTAGTGCTACAAATACCAGCGCATAGAACAAAATGGTTTCCCGCTTCCCTCCCCAAGCGCCGGAAATTTGTAGCGGGTGTAGGGACACTTCGCATAGACGCCCTTGCTCCCATCACGTCACTGAGGGTATGGAGCGACGAGAAATTAATAAGCATGCCCCCCCAGTCGAACCTTCATTAGAGAAGCAGGCAATCCACAACTCACAGCGAACGACCAAGGGAACACCCTACCGCGTATTTAGTGGAAATTGGCGTAGTTAGTCTTGATTGGAATGAGTGAATGTTAGCGTATAAGTGAAAGTTTTTTTTTGTATTATAATAAGAACGGGCTCACCAAATTATGTATCTTCAATACCAGCTTCATCTTCAGTATCAGGAGTGGTCCGATTTGATTAACTTGAGATCCGTCGACAAACTTGAAACAGCCAGATGGTTGATGATTCGAATTTCCGCCGAGTTTGAAAACGTCACGACGGGACCCAATGGTTGTCCGAGGAAACGCACCGGATGAAGATCACCATCCACCGATGAGTTGCTACCAGGAAACGTTGTCGTTGAAATCCGGAAAACAGCTCAATTTTTTGCAACAGGCTTGGAAAATCCAGAAAGATGTGCTCCTGAAGTCACGCTGGAAACCACCGTCAGGACGTCTTTTCCGCAACCACCACATTCTCCACTGGATATCGGCAGAAATAACGGCAATTTTTCGCACTTTTTGAAACGAAATTGTAGGAGGAGAAATTGACAGCGAATTTTTTTTTTCGATCCGTACACACGCGAGGCTTACTTCGATCTCTCTAACGAAATTCGAAAATGATCTAACCATATATTTTTCCATGTAATTTTGCTAACTGAATCTGAATCTGCCCTCAGAACTGAACCAAAATGTCAAAAAAGGTTTTTAGGTCATATTTTGGGTTTATATGATAATTTTACACGGAAGGGAGCGGCCGTGGCTGACTGGTTACGGTGTTCGCTTTGTAAGCGAATGGTCCTGGGTTCGATTCCCATCTGCTCCCAACGAGAAAGTATAGGAAATATAAATCTTGAAACTCTGAACATGTACGAAAAATCAAAGTCGCTCGAGTCGGGGTTCGATCCCCCGTCCTTTGGATTGGTAAGCAAAAATGCTAACCACTAGGCCATCGCGCCTTAGTGAGCTATGACTGGAATTAGGAACACTGTTACCACCATCAACTATATACGCGCTGGATCCTTGTCCATTTGACAAGGGTTCGGAAGTTCTAAATAACGTTTGAATCCGATTGGTCCAAACGTTCTTCAGGGCGGGGCTTGTCGACAAAGCTGAAGTACCTCGCGCTCGGCTAGCCAGCGTAGAAATGGGTCACCGAAGCTCGGCAGAGCTAACACCTTCCAAATGCCTATGCGAGTTATTTGCATGTATAGAATGAGAGCTAAAAACTAGGCTAAAAAAAAAATACATGGAAACAACTCAATTTGTAAGAAGCGACCGCGTGGTCCCGTTTGGTTGGTTGCACACACACACACACACATATGATAATTTTACACGGAAACCCAAAATAAGACCAAAAATCGATTTTTATTTATATACATTTTCAAATGAAAATCGAATTTAAAGAAGGGATTTTTTCAGCGTTAATGACCGATTCTTCGGCTCCTTTTCAAAAAAATCCCAAGTTTTTTTCAGCGTTTAGGCTGTAGTGGTAAAATAAAAGAAGAAACCCCCCAATGTTATTACATATTTGGAAAGATAATTGATTTTCCGACAAAGAAATATCATGCAGAATTAACCATATAGTACCTGTGCTTCCGCTGAAATGAAAATGTAGCGTGACGGGACAACATCGTAAAACAGGACTTTTAAAAGGCACACTACAAAAACCGCTACAGTTTTGCCAGTTTGATTTTTTAAAACTTTTGCTCACAAATTAAAAAACGAATCTTTTGCTCCTTGAACTGAACGAATTGGTTGAGATTTGAGTTTTTGCCAGCCATTTCTTTTCGTGACGGGACAACGAAAGGAGCAGATTTATGAAAAAACTCCTATCTCATTCAATGGCTTGCAGACCATATTTGGTCAATATTTTTGGCTCTTGAGGTAAGAAAACGCATTTATTGCACATTGCAATTATTGAAACATAATTAAAATGAAAACTTGGTCTAAAATTGCTAGATCTTCTCTTTCGAATGCAATCTGCGCTTAAAATTTGGTCTGCGCTTTTCCGAGATATTCAAGTTTTAAATTTGCATCTTTTTTACCTTAAAATGGCTGTATCTTTTGACCCATTAAGTCCAAATTGACTTATAAAAAAATTAAAATGTGTAGCTCTGAAAGTTCCCAGAACATCACTATTTTTCTAAAACTTAACCCTGAATTGCCGCGTACAAAAAACTGAATTTTGAAGGTTTGCTCAGATGCTTTCTTTAAATTTGGTCGTAGAAGGCGTAGATTGCGAGATGAATTTTGGTGTCTTCGACAAAGTTATTCCTGAAAAGATGAATTTTCAAAATCACCCTAATCGTGAAGCACCCTAACATTCAACCTTACCAAAAATTGCCCCTTTCTATTCAAACAACACAGCTCCAAAACTTCCATTTTTGTTCATAAAATTTACGGAAAGGAAAGTGATAAAGGGTATCATCTGATTAATAATTGATCAACTCATGCCCTAAATGAAGAGACCTTCTCTGTAGCTTCCAAATACACTTAGTTCGGCCTTCGGGAAATATCCTTTCAATTTCATTATTACTTCCTGATATTTACTCTGACATCCAATAACAAAAAATCGAAAACTTTTCTTCTCGGAAACACTTTAAATGAATTTTGACCGTCAAGTCGATGTTTTAAGTGTTTAAGAAGTCAACATTAAGTTTTGCCGAAGAAACTCGCCACACCAGCTAATAAATTTCAACTCATTGACTCCGTCTTGCTCGATAACGTTTCAATTTGTTCAGATCAAACGTATTTTAAAAAATCTATAAATAGATATCCTCTATCGTCTTCCAGCCCAGCTTGTACAAAACTCATTTTTTTCTACGCATCGAAAGAAATTTTTCTTATCGTACATCAAAGCAAAATATCTGCTCTAAATAAAGGACCGATTCCATCGGAATGAACATCCAACAATTTGCCCAAGCCGTGTTGAAAGGGCGATGTGACATTTCTGCTTTCATTTTCAGAAAACGCCGGCAATAATTTTCTGTCAGTTTGTTTTACTCCTCTCGTGCTTTTTTTTTTGTTCGCACTCTTGGGGCGGAGGATGATGGTGACAGTCGACGATGCTGTTTCCTTTCGAATTGGCAAAAGGGGGGAGGAACCAGTGCAGCCGTGGTCTCGGCTGACGGTTTGTGCGCCGCCAGTATTTACACAGGAATATACGCGCAATCACTGAGCTGGGCTGATCTTCTTTTGCCACACCATTGCGTAGGAAATAAGAGGAAGTAGTGAATTTTGGCCAGGATTAGGAAAAAACATGTTTTTAAACAGCATCAAAATTATATTTGGTATTAAATTGTTATTTTGGAAAAATATATTTAAACTCAATTCTAAAAATATAGCCTCAACCCCTCATGTAACTTGTAAACTGGGACAACATACCAACAACCAACAACAAAGTGTTTATTCGTTTCATGTCTCATTACATCGGTGCTTATTAAAAAACGATATTTTTGGGCTAGGGATGTGCTGTATACAGTTGGCCTTTCGTTTGAACCATTTTTCAAACATACGGTGCCGGGTTTGTATCAAATCTGTGCGATTTTCATTCACCTCCAGCTTTGAAAGCAACACAAATATTCATAAAAAGTAAACATCTCCTTCCCCTCCAATATGCTTTGTTTCTTGTTTGACACGCGGCAAATTCAAATCACGGCACAGCGTGGCAGCGAGAATTTGTTTAGAAATTTATTTGGCCCCGACAACCATTCATGTTGATTTGCTGTATCAACAACACAACACACACGGTGAAATTAATGTCTTTGCGAAAAAGAAAAGCAAATACTTTGTCTGGTCATAATTATTATTTTTGCGGAGGCTTTTACATTTTACAAATTCTGATCGCCGATTTCTAATGTTGAAATAGAGGAAATGCTCGTATGTTTGGCAGGTTAAGCACTCGCTCCTAACTCCATACCATTGGCTAATTTTCACTATTTAAACAACTAATTAAAATTAGTGCAAATTTGCAAAACTTTTGATAGAAACTTGCTTGCTCACTTCTTATTGAGCTATTTATCACTCGAGTTCAGTTGAAACCCCCTTAAATTAGCTTTAATTGAATATCAAAGTTCTGACCTGCCAACATTAGAGGCACGCTGGAATTAGATGCTCTTCCCCTAGTAGTTTATTCAACAAGTTGCAAAAAAAGAAAAATAATAATTGCAAAAATGACTATTGCTGGTTTCTGTGGTTTTTCATGCAAATTTGAAGGCTTTAATTTAAGAAAGGATTTTTGATCGATTTGGCGCCTTCAACAAAGTTGTAGGTTATGATCAGAAAAAAAAATGGAAACACTCTTGAATTTTGTTTTGTTCAACTATAGTTGGTAAATTTACCAACCGGCGGTCGCATGATTGTTTTGCATGGTGGCATGAAAGTATATCAAAATTCTGCATGAATTCATTTTTTTTTTTTTTGCGATATAGGGGTATGGCATTTTTGCCTGTTGAGCAATTCTCTACGAAATCGGTATTTTTTCTTAAATTTTAATTTTTGTTTTTTTTTATCCGACTGAAACTATTTTGGTGCTTTCGGAATGCCCAAAGAAACCATATTGCATCATTAGTTTGTCCATATAATTTTCCATACAAATTTGGCAGCTGGCCATACAAAAATGATGCACGAAAATTCAAAAATCTGTATCTTTTGAAGAAATTTTTTGATCGATTTGGTGTCTTCCGCAAAGTTGTAGGAATGGATATGGACTACACTGAAAAAAAATGATACACGGTAAAAAAAATTGTGATTTTTTATTTAACTTTTTGTCACTAAAAGTTGATTTGCAAAAAAACACTATTTTTATTTTTTTTTATTTTTTTATATGTTTTAGAGGACATCAAATGCCAACTTTTCAGAAATTTCCAGGTAAGGACGTAATATTGAATGTTTCGCCCTATTGAAATGTTAGTCTTTGTTTAAAAAAATTGAAAATATTTTTTTCGAAAAGATCGGAAAATTTCACGAATGTTTCATATTTTAACATTGAAAATCGGACCATTAGTTGCGGAGATATCGACATTAGAAAATGGTGTGTTGTTTGGATGGGACTTTCACAGCAAAAAATCCGATGGTAAAATCGCATGCAAAAGCATGCACATCACCTTCGTCAAATACAATTTTTGCAAACACAAAAAAAAGTTGCAACCGACGGCTTTCAAACCAAGCACCAACAGTAAGGATTGGCGCCTTAGCCCACTCGGCCATCAGAACGATGAAAATCTGTAAGGATAAACGCATATATCAGCTTGACATTTTGGTCAAGTAGGTTTCCCATACTGATGGGCTACATATTTCAGGGCGTAAAATTACATAAAATTACATAAAATAATGCAATATTTACTTTACACCCAACACTTTTACACGCAGCTGGATTACTACTTTTTTAGCTGTGTAGAAAACATCAATTTTCCTGTTTTTAAACCTTTGCATGGCAATATCTCAGCAACTAAGGGTCGTATCAACAAAGTTCAAAAATGCAAAATATAGAGAATTTTCTCAGCTTTTCAAAAATATGTTTTTCAAAGGTGGGCAAACATGTGCACTAATTTTAAAAAAATGAAAAACTTCGACTTCTTTCAAAAAAGTCATCTAAAATTGGATTTAACTTGAAAACGATGCACTTTATCAAAATTTCACTTAATTACTTTTTGATTGCAAATTTGATTTTACATCAAAAAATGAAGTTAAAAAATTTTTGCGACCGATTTTTCGATTTTTTGAAAAAATCAGTATTGATTCATAAATTCATAACTCGCTCAAAGATTTTTTGCACAGCCTGGAAATTTCTGAAAAGTTGACATTTGATGTCCTCTAAAACATATCAAAAAATAAAAAAAAAATAAAAATAGTGTTTTTTTGCAAATCAAGTTTTAGTGACAAAAAGTTAAATAAAAATTTCGCAAATTTTTTTACCGTGTATCATTTTTTTCCAGTGTAGTCCATATCCATACCTACAACTTTGCCGAAGACACCAAATCGATCAAAAAGTTTCTTCAAAGATACAGATTTTTTGAATTTTGAATTGATTTGATTTTTTTAAATTTTCATACATCATTTTCGTATGAACAGCTGCCAAATTTGTATGGAAAATTATATGGACAAACTAATGATGCAAAATGGCTTCTTTGGGCATACCGAAGGCACCAACAAATTTTCAGTCGGATTAAAAAATACAAAAAAAAACGAATGACCGAAATCTGAGAGAACTGCTCTGTTACCAACAATTATCGACATTACCGACTGCTGTTTGTTGGTATTGAGAAAAAATAAACATGTTTAAACGAGGATCGAACCAGCAACTTCTTGATTAGCAATCTGAAACGTTACCACTGCGCAGTGGAGCACTTGATGAAATGAGAGGGATAGAGCACAAGCACATTCTTCACTTTGAGCAGGTTCTCGGGGAAGCTGGCTGAATTCAGTCGATTGCACTAGAATTCCGTTGAAAATTTTAACTGTTCGCCCGATCTTGAAGCGAAGAGAGGGGAGGGGGTTGTCAAAAACTTTAAATAAAATTTTTTACCAGCCTAAAAGAATATTTAAAAACTCAATTTAATATTACCAGTGGTGAAATAGAGCCTTTCTTACAAAATTATGAAATTCCGTAAAATATATTAGTGGAATTAATTTTTCAGAAACCTAATGATACCACCCAATGAGAATTTGACTTGAAGCTTCGAATCTTTTAACCCTCTACTGCCCAAATTTTTTTTTCGAAAATATTTATTTTTCCCGTGTTCAGGAGGTCATTTTGAGCAACTTTTGTTCTACGAAAAACTTTACTTCTCTTGTTTTATGTTTTTCTTGTTTTATTTTAGTATTTTAATTTGCATTTATCTTGTTTAGTTTATGTTTGTTTTTGGTAGTATTTGGCCTATTCTACCATCTAATATAATTACATTTTGCCTATCTAATTTTTTCACGTTTTTACAGTCATTTTTCAATTTTTTGCATGTTTTTCACATTTTCTGCTATAGAATGGCACCATCATCATTTAAATTGCGAAAAAAATGCGTAGAGGCATAGTCTGGGACACTACAAAAATTACTGCATACTTCTTTTTACTGAAAGTATAGGAAATGTTAGTAATAAACACAGCCAAAGTTGACCCCTAAAAAAAGACATTTTTAAAAACACTAGCTAAGTCACATAAAGCAAGTTAAACTCCCAACCCTTAAATTTTCTAAAATTTTAAGAGTTCTTCTTTCCAATGCTTTTTAAAGATCAAAAATCGGTTGGAAAATGGATTTTTGACGATTTTTTAGATTGAAGCCCGTCTAGAGGCGGGGTTAGGTTGTAGAGGGTTAAGGCTAAACCTCGAATTCATTTTTTTTAAACGTCAGAGGTCAGGGTCGCAAGAAAAATATATTTAATTTGGAAAAACATTTTGGATTGGCATTATTTGAAAAAAGGTACTCATTCTTAAATAATATTCTAGTCTACGATTAATTTAAAAAAATATGTACCGTAAAACGGGGTGACTTTGATAGCCGGGGTGACTTTGATAGGTTTGCGATTTTTCCGCAAAATGAAGAGTACAATTAAAATACGTAAGGAATGGTTTAGAATCATACTGACCGTGGTAGAGAAGTGTTCAAAGTACCTCAAGAAGAACTTTTCATAAAATTTTGACAAGTTTAAAAAGTTAGTTAACCATAGTTAAGAAAATGTTGATGAAAGTCATTATTTTAAACTTCTCAAAGTGTCATTATTTTCCCAATGATTTTTAATCGGAAAATGGAATGCATTTTCGGATTCTTTGGACAATTTTCCACTAGGAGAAGGTTAAAAAAGTTTGTAAATAATAAATAATATTTAACACATTTAAAAAAAATCTCCATATTTATATGCAATTTCAGTTGAACAAATTTCATGTAAAATGTGAAAACTTGTGATTCGTGCTTTGAATTCAGTATAAAATGCAATATAAATCGATAATTTTATAAAGAAAACTAGTTTTAACAAATTTCAGGCAAAATTCCGACTTTTTAACAATTTTACCTGAAATTTATATGTATTTTGCTAAAAAGCTTATACATTTAGTTAACTAAATACAAACATTGATTTTTTTTTCTCAAAAACTATATCAGCTTCTTTAGTGATTGTACATTCAACGTACAAATAAAATTTGAACATCTTAAATATGATTTTAGCAAGAAAAACTATGACTATCAAAGTCACCCCGGAATTAAAACTAAGAATTTTCAACGTAACTATTTTTCTAAACATTATTGAAAAAACTTTTTTTCCGAAATAGTACCTGGACTTTTTGTAATCTACCCCAGTACATGTTTTAAAAATAACAATCTTGAGAAAAACCTTACCTGTTAGAAAATATTCGAAAAACAAATTGAAATCCTATCAAAGTCACCCCGGTTTACGGTATCGATATTGCACTTGTATTCAAATGGCTTTTTGTTTGAAACTGAATTATTCTAATTTGATAGTGTTATCTGTAAAATAGTCCAAAAAATACCTCTAAAATGTCTTTGACCACATTTACTGGTCGAAAATTGTGAATAGAAAAATAAAATGTTCGTCTCCGACCCCACGGCTACAAATCTAAAATATAAAAACTGTGGGTTTTACGAGCGGTTTTCCAATGATGGAAGACACAAAATTTTAAGAGCGGATACAGACATCGCACAAGTATTTCAGAAAAAGGCTTTGAGTTCCGGGTTTCGGGCCAAAATTCAATCGAAAGAGCGCGTCCAAACCTTCAAATTAGTAATAGGATTTTTTTCTGGACGATTCCCCGCCGTGCACGAATTTTTGAAGATTTTTGAGAAAAGCGTTTTTTTCAAAAGCAAACATTAAGCCTTTCTTTTGTAAGAAAGGCAAAAACCGTTTTTTGCTAGCACGTGGAGAACAAATTTAAAAAAATTCTTTAATAGCGACAAACGGCTAAAAATCTTTTCAAAACAGGCCTTACAGAGTGAACTCGATGTTAAACAAACTCAAAATAGCTTATTCTGCAAATTAAATTTTTCCAAGCGAAACCAGGGCTGTGGCTGGAAGGGCAAAACGATATTTTAAACTGCTCATTTTGCTACTACAAAGTCTAAGTTTCTAGTTCACCATCTGACAAAGTTCAATCAGCCCAGAAGGTAATGTCTTCAATAAAACGAATTTTCCAAGAATCCCAAGCTTCTCCAGTGCTTTTACCGCGAAGAGACAAGCTTCTCCAAGTGTGCACTTTGGTTCCAGCATAACAAGGCAATTACACATTTATTGTTCATTTCGAGGTAAGAATTTCCTCCTGGATCCCAATGGGTTTTTTTCGTAATAAATAGAAAGGTATTTTATGAGATTAAATTTAAATTAAGATTTAATTTTAAAATGGCAAATGAAGATTTGTGTTGAAATTTGAAAAGACGCTTAAAAATTGCCTACTTCCACTCAGTTACAAAGTATCACACCTAAAACTTTTCCCATGCACATCACCAAAACATTCCCGCGGAAAGTAATTAAATTCATATTAAAATAAAAGAAAAACAAGACACCGTGCGCTCGATCCACACCTACCTTCGTCCACTGATTGTTGTTGTTGTCACTTCCAAGAATGCGCTCGAAAGAATCTTTTATGCGTTTTCCCCCTCGCGCTTGAATCAGTTCGCAAAGTGCATTTATTATTATTTTTTCCTCTGCCTTCTGTCGGCTATTTCACAGAACAAAAAACTAACTTTCACATTCTTTTCACTGCACTCGGTGCTGACTGAATGAGAAGAGAAAACAGTGCAATTTAGACGATTATTATCGTTCTGTTTCGTTGCACTATGCTCGTTTATAATTTATTTATTTTTTTCAGTGAAATTCGCAATTCTTCTAAACAAACGAACTTTTTTTTCTCGCTATTTAATCAGTTGAAATGCGGGCAAACTTTTCACTGCCAAACGGCCACTTGATGGTTCCCGCCACCTCTCCTCGTGGGTGGCCATTGCGTGACCCCCTTGGAACGCGTTCAATTTATGTTTGTGACCACCTCCCTCCTCCCGGGCCACATCGCAGACCTCCCGTTGGGCCAAAATGCACCACCGCCACCGCGGTAATAAATTTCCACCCAGAAACAACTCTCACTTTCATCTCTCGGGTTTTCCTCCTGATTGACGCTGATTCACACGACACAATCACGAAAAACTTCACTCCCAGCAGCCAGGTCCACTTCTTGCGGACTACATGACGCGGAATGACCGAAGATAGGTCCGCGGTCTGGTCCCAAATCAGGCCGGGAAACTCCCCCCGAAAACACTGTTCTCAACGGAAAAAAAATCTCACGCGCGCGACAACTTCAAAATTCCTTTCGCGCGTAGATCATTTGCGTATGTCCTACGACACCTTCCGGCAGGCACGCGCTCGCGTTCGATCCGTTGCTACCGACAAGCGGAATCCAACTGACGGCATCGCAGCGCGCCCCAAAATGAGTACAAAAAAGTGTGTGTACGAGACCCCAGCAGCAGCAGAACCCAACAGCGTTGATGATTATTTTGCTACACGAATTACTCACCGGGACGCAACTTCTCTTCTTGTGCGATGCTACAAGACACGAAAGGGAAGATACTGTTGCACGCACGTGACGCAGCACAACTCGTGCAGCAGACAACTTTGGCGCACGTGGTGGGAGAGTAAAGCACGCGAGTGTGAAAGTTCAGCTGTTCTGAACTTGAACAACGGATGCATGGCAGGTTGGTTCTTGTGATCCGAGCCGTGACCGGAAAATGTTGGTTCATATGAAATTCTTTTACACGGACCTCCCGCAAATTACCAAAATAAACGAAACTCAATTTAGACTGAAAAAGTGGCAGGACACTAGAAAAAGTGAATTTACACATTTCTAGAGGTAAAATTACACATTTATTCAGACATAAATGATGTACCCATTTTCAAATATAATATTACCACGACATTATTTTACTGTGCAGGACAACAACTACAATTGTTTCCTTTTAGAATATGAAAAAAAATAAACCTCTTACTCAAACATCTTTTAACCCAAGAACGAAAGTCTTAGAGATTTTAATTATTTTAGATCATTTTTCAAAGCAAATCCGGTAACTAACGGTAACGGTAAAAAGCTATGAGGTACATAAGAATTCGGGGTAGTGAATTTTCAAGCTCGCATCTACCCTCTTTTTCTTACCAAAGCAAGCTAGCGCAAAATATTGATATTTATTAAAAAGACTCTTTTGGGTTATTACAGATTCCAAAAGTACATTGAATTTCCCATGAAATGACATGTTTCAATATTTTTACAGTTGAGTAACCAATTTTTTTAAATATTTTTTTGATGAAAAATACTTTTTTTTCGGTATTTTGAGTACGCCATCAAATCGAGTCCAATTCTACAAAAAAGTCCATTCGACGCCAAATTTCCAAATCGTCACCATTTCAAGATGCAATTTTTTACAAATTTTAGACATTTTGGAACAAAGAAACCAAAAAAGATTCGGCATAAAAATAAGTAGCTTTCCCCTAACAATCAAGAATTGGCACAGCCGCGGCAGTGCCTGGGGATGTGTGCAACGCTTGTCGAATAGTTTTGCGATAGAATGTAGATATTGGAAAAGTTTCCGCTGGACTTCCGGTTCTGGGAATTCTGGAAGCGTTAGGACACTGGCACTGCCCTTTCGTATTCCAGTTCGCCGCATTTTTAATTAGCTCTAAATGGGACTTTTCTGGCCAGACCAACAATGTGAATACCAAACGTCCAACAAAATCGTAGTTGTTGAAACTGCTTTAATTGTCTTTGAGCGAAAAATAATAAAGTTTAGTGAAGAATGCACTTAACTATTGATACCGTCGTCTGGACGAAACGGGACAGCTGTTTTAACCTTTTTACCTCTTAATTTTTAAATTTTTTGATTGCTTTCGGATAGAACAAGCGCATCTATTTCCAAATTTCAAACTTTTAGGTGCTCTAAAACGTGAAGTCCCTATTCAGACTGTACTCCCAATTCGCCCCAGATGACGGTACCGAAAAATTCTAAGAGATTTACTAGAGTTTTGAAAACGACACAATTTGTCAGGCAGCAGCGAGTGACAAGTGAGATTGTTTTTACAAAACCTGGTTTCAGATTAAAAAAAAATAATGCTTTTTAGAATCCTTATACAAATTTCAAATGTCAAATCAGCTTTTTTTTTCTTTTTCGCATTTCGTGATTGACTGTTTGTTTTCCTGCAAACTCCCAGCACGACATTGTAAACATTGCACAAGCGTGAAAACAAGACAAAAATCACTCCCGCGCGTGTAAAAACAAACACTTCAAACCAAGTGCTGCACAGTACATGCCGCGTCTCATTGGCGATCGAACGGTCGCCGGCCGAGACCGGTTCCGTTGTGGATTTGTGAATGAAAGCTCACCGAATTCGGCAAACGGCTCTCGGGCTGTCGCGCCGTCGCACCTTTCTTGTAGCACTCTCACTCTCACGCAACGCAACATTTTTACTGGGATGTTGCAGCACCCGGCCTCGAGAGAGGTGGTGGGGTGAAACGACACTTTTCCGAGCGACATTTTACGGTGCGTGTGTGTGGGTGGAAATTTTGTCACGCACCTGTTGCTTCACCAGAAGACATCTTTTTGATAATTCATATCATGTTGAAGTTTTCATTTTACAGCTAATTTTACAAAAAAATGTTAGTATTTGCTATTTTTTTTTAACGTAAATCCTAACCATAAATCCTAAGTTCGCGCGATTTCAACCGACGCAAATGTAAAGTGATTAATTGGACATTAAAATAACAATAGGATGAGCCTAACATTTTATGCAGTCATATTAAAAATTAAAATATCGTTTTGGCGATTTCTGGACCAACTACCGTAAACTGGGATGACTCTGATAGCCCGGGGTGACTTTGATAGGTTTTTCAAATGTCCGTCAAATTAATATCTAAACAATTTTGAGAATTTTGAGTATGTAATCATAAAGGGATAGCTTATTATCGAACATATATGCAAAAATGTGACTGTTACATTGGATGTATCAAAATTAGTGGCCAAATCAAATTTGTATCAATTGTCAAAAATGCTAAGGGTTTTTCTTTCCAATACTTTTAAAAAATCAAAAAAAATGTTGAAAAATTTACTTTTGGCGAATATTTAGACCGAAGCCTGCCTAGAAACGTAACATAAGAGCAATTCTCTACCAAAACCGGAAATGGATTTTATTTGTATTTTTTGATTTGGCTCAAACTTTGTGGGGGCCTTCCCTATACCCAAATATGCTATTTTGTGTCATTGGTTCACCCATACAAGTCTCCATACAATTTTGGCAGCTGTCCATACAAAAATGGTATGTAAATATTCAAACAGCTGTAACTTTTGAGTGAATTTTTGATCAATTTGGTGTCTTCGGCAAAGTTGTAGGTATTGTTGAGGACTTTTGAGAAAAAATAGGTACACGGAAAAAATTTGAGGATTTTTTTCAACTTTTTACTAAAACTCAATTTCCCAAAATACGTATTTTTGATTTTCGAGATTTTTGATATGTTTTAGGGACAAAATCCGCAACTTTTGAGCCATAGAGAAACATGGTCAAAAAATCTGCCGCCGAGTTATGATTTTTGAAAAAATAGTGATTTTTGGAAAAAATCGAAGTTTCATGCAAAAACAAGTTTGACATTATTTTTTAATGCAAAATTGAATTTGCAATCGAAAAGTACTTTACATATTTTTTGATAAAGGGCTCCGTTTTCTAGATATAGCCACCGAAAGTATGATTTTAGCGAAATATTTGCAGTTTATCAATTTTTAAAAATAGTGACCATGAGTGACCATTTCTAAAATTATATTTTTTGAAAAGTTCAGAAAATTTTCTATAAAATTGTCTAAGAGACATTGAAGATTGGACCTCTGGTTGCTGAGATACAGCGGCTTAAAGAAAAAGAAACACGAAAATTGAAGTTTTCTAAGTCTCACCCAAACAGCCCACCATTTTCTAATGACGATATCTCAGCAATTAATGGTCCGATTTTCAATGTTAATACATGAAACAATCGTGAAATTTTCCGATCTCTTCGAAAAAAATATTTTGAAAATTTTAAAATCAAGACTAACATTTTAAAAGGGCCAAACATTGAATATTACGCTCATTTAAAATGCTAGTCTTGATTTAAAAATTTTCATAATATTTTTTTTGAAAAGATCGGAAAATTTCACGAATGTTTCATGTATTAACATTGAAAATCGGACCATTAGTTGTTGAGATATCGTCATTAGAAAATGGTGGGCTGTTTGGGTGAGACTTAGAAAACTTCAATTTTCGTGTTTCTTTTTCTTTAAGCCGCTGTATCTCAGCAACCAAAGGTCCAATCTTCAATGTCTCTTAGACAATTTTATAGAAAATTTTCTGAACTTTTCAAAAAATATAATTTTAGAAATGGTCACTCATGGTCACTATTTTTAAAAATTGAAAAACTGCAAATATTTCGCTAAAATCAAACTTTCGGTGGCTATATCTAGAAAACGGAGCCCTTTATCAAAAAATATGTAAAGTACTTTTCGATTGCAAATTCAATTTTGCATTAAAAAATAATGTCAAACTTGTTTTGCATGAAACTTCGATTTTTTCCAAAAATCACTATTTTTTCAAAAATTCATAACTCGGCGGCATATTTTTTGACCATGTTTCTCTATGGCTCAAAAGTTGCGGATTTTTGTCCCCTAAAACATATCAAAAAATCTCGAAAATCAAGAAATACGTATTTTGGGAAATTGAGTTTTAGTGAAAAAAAAGTTGATTAAAAAATCCTCAATTTTTTTTCCGTGTACCTATTTTTTTCTCAATAGTCCTCAACAATACCTATAACTTTGCCGAAGACACCAAATTGATCAGAAAATTCACTCAAAAGTTACAGCTGTTTGAATATTTACATACCATTTTTGTATGGACAGCTGCCAAAATTGTATGGAGACTTGTATGGGTGAAACAATGACACAAAATAGCATATTTGGTCATAGGGAAGGCCCCCACAAAGTTTGAGTCAAATCAAAAAATACAAAAAATAAAAATGGTCGAAATCGGCCGATTTCGTAGAGAGTTGCTCATTATTAAAATGCTTTTTACATCATTAAAGTTATGCTACTATTAAAAAATTTGCAATATATGCATGAATTCATGAATATATTTTTTCCTAAACATTAACGTCTTGCACCGATTTGTAGTCCAAAAATTCCAAATTTTAAGTAAGATTAAAAAGTTTTTGAAATGTTCACTAGAATTTGTTTTCGCTTACATTTTTTTCGTTCAAACTTAGATATTTTGAAAAATAATTAATACAAAACAAAACTGGACAGACTTTTCTCGACGTTGGTCAGAGTTGAGGGCCATGAACTTCAAAAAAAAATTGCACCGGTCTTATTTCTTTTAAAATGCATAAACAAGCGTTTTACAAAATTCATATATGAATTTTATAATTTTATAATTATTTTTTATAAACAATATTTATTTATACCATTTCAAATGATTAACAATAGATTTTACCTGGGTGCAGAATAGTTGTCTGCAAAGCGGCCTCAATTTAGAACTGTCAAAGTGGAACCAATTTACTGTTTGAAAAATGATGCCAAGAATTGGCAAGTATTGTAATCAATCTATAATTTATTTTGTCCGGAAAAAAAATCGTGGGGCTTTTGAGTCAGTCCTTAGAAAAGGGATAAAATCAAGATTGTCATAATTCGTTGCTTACATTTCCATAAGCGCTATGCCTCACTCAAAACCTTTGTTTACGAATTGTTTAAGGCGAATTATCAGTAACTGTGAATGGCACCTGCCAAATAAAATTGAATAATCTTAATCCTGTATTATCACTGCGCTTCAAAGATACATAATCTCGTAAATTCCATCCGGTTGCTCTTCTGATTCACAAAATTCCCCCACTTCTGACGCAATATTTCATCACGATGAAAACAAAGAAGGACTCTTTTAACCGCTCATCGTTTTGTCTACGAACAAAAAAGCACGAAGAACTTAATTTTTCAGCGAAAACTATAATATCATCAGATCCAAAATGTTTCAAAACGAGTCACTTCAGCAGCAAATAATATGTCACGCTTGAGCTTAAACAAAGCCTTCTACTTTGTTTATGTTTGCAGCTGTAGTGCTGTTGTATTAGTGAGGAGCAGGGGGGATCATTCGGAAATCACGTTACGCATTCTGTCTTTTCAGCACCCAGGATTTTACCAGATTTTTCAATGAAAATTTCAATTCCAGTCAAAATTTGTTTTGCCCTTTTTTTGGGAAATTTTTAAGGATCCTCCCTTCTAACAAAAACTAGAAATAAAATTTTAATTTTTATCCTTATGTGGGACCATCCATAAACCACGTTCCCTCTTTCCTTCCCACTTGTAGAGAATTGTCCTTACAATAACACATTTTCTAATACGGAACGTAAACAATAGTAAAATCCTCCTCTTCCCATAAAGTGGCCTCGTGGATTATGGATGGTCCCCTGTACAATCATATGAAATTCGAAAAACCTTGGAATTGTTCCCAAAACGAGATTCGAGAATCTCATCTGAATGTTCAACAAATTAATTTCGACAGCCTTCCCACCATGACCTGATACACAGTCTTGCGGATACAACTCCACAATCAGCCGTGTTAATCCCTGAATGCATAACCACACACATGTTCTCAGCATGATATACCACTTGTTGCTCTCCAACCTCACCCCGCCCCGTACACCCTCCCAGCAACTTCTCTCTGGTCAGCCCCGAGCCGGCAGCAGCGTGTCGATTAAATCTAAATAAACAAATCATCAGCTTAAACGTGTTTGGACTGCGCGCCGCCCGCTGCTGCGCTCTTCTCGTTTGCTCGGCCACTCGGCTCCATGTACGTTTCCATGATTTCTGCTCGCGCTCAACGTTCCCGGCCCATTTGACCGACATACTCCGACGACGACGGCATACTCCGCAAATCATGCCTCGAAAGTGCGTTCACTCTTCGTCCAGCATCCAGCGGTACATGCTCTCCAAACTCCAACTGTCTCTTCCTGAACTACATGTGGCTACGCGATCCGTCGATTCTTGTTTGGGGTGTCCAGTCTGGTCAGTAGACTCCGGTGGCGTGGATTATCCTCGGATGGAGGCACTGTTAGTGTATGATTTTGTCTCCAACCACGCGAAAGGCGGCAAAGCCACGAAGAGGCAGATCACATATCAACGCCGAAGCTTTGCTGGCTAGTCTGGATGGGAGGACTAGAACACTGGGAGACAAAAAAAAATGTGTTATAGCTGTCGTGATCGGGGACTTACTTTTATTAAAAAAAACACAGATATTTTGCAATTAACAAATAACACGTCTTATTCCACACAAATTATCCACAAAACTGATTTGACAATCTTCATTCTCTCTTTCGCCGGCCGTACGTATCTCGTTGTTTACTCGCTCGTTGTTCTCTCTCGCAACTCAGCTCGCTAGCACGCTCTCGCACTCAATCTGCAATCTGTCAGTTAACAAGGCAATATTCATGAAGGTGCGCACTTTTTGTTGCGCTCTAAACTCTTATTTATGAATTATATCAATCTAATAATAAATACTCATTTAATAATTTATTACATATTCAATCCTGCAACCCATAATCCCTACAATAGCAACAGTAATAGATAAAAATAGGTTTTAAATTCATATTGCAACACATTTCTTGTGATAATGCATGTTTAAAGAAGTCCTTCATGTAGTATTGCGGCTTGGAAGGCATCCTGAACGGTAAGTTCTCAATAACTATACACAGAACTGGGCATCGGCATACGAAAGGATAAAGAGCAGTAAGATGGTACTGTCAACGGACGGAAGGGATAAATAAAAATAACCGAAAGATCTTTACTCGTGCCACCATGTTTTGATGACTTAGTGACGGACATTTGTCCATACAAGCAACTCAATCGGATGAACTGTTTCAATGAAGGAATGAACACGATTTGTCTACACTCTCGCAGAATATTACTTTCGTCTCGTTTCAATTCGGAAGGACTATCCGCTCGGTCTTTAACTATGGGTGTAGAGTTATTGTTGGAAAGGTACTATAAGCTGTGCAATACCGTATGTCTATAGACCTTTCCAAAAAAAAACTCTAGGTATGGTAATCGTGTTTAGTTGATCGTTCAATTTCCCGGGGTAAATAAACTTTTCACAAATTTCGAGGGGCGTCGTTTGTTTACCAACATGAGATTGTTTGTAGACGATCCTAAAAATTACCTTTTTTGTAGAAATTTCTATAACCGTTATGTACTACTTTTAAAACCATACATAACACACAAAATTTCGTTGAATTGCAGTACAGAAAAAAAAATATTTAAATTTCTCAATTTAAACCGCTTTTATCGCGACTCTAAATAAGATTATGCAACTAATCATTGTGCCTTTAGTTTATCTTTAGTTTTCAACTCGGTTTGCTGTAGATTCGTGTTTAAATTTTGAAATTTAGCATACATTAAAATAAGTTGCAAAATTGCCAACTTTGGCCATGTGCAACAATTTCCACTTCACCCGTGCGGGAAACCGATAATTGGGTAATTCATGCGTTCCAGACTATCAAAATTCCAAAACATCATTGCCAATCTGCGGTTCGCTGCTTTTGTTCGTGTTTGAAGTTGCGGGCCGAGACTCTGGGGTTGACATTTTTTAATTATACAACTCCAATATACAGTGGACTCTCTCGTTGTCAATATTGAAAGGACCGTCGAGAGCGGTAGTTATCAAATTATAGAACGAAAAATCAAAGCAATCTATTTGAAAGGACTGAAAAATTTATTGACAGTAGGAGCAATATTGATATCGAGAAGATTGACAGCCAGAGAACTATATTACTATAGTTCTTCAATAAGCATACTATAAATGTTTTAGTTTATTTACAATACATAATTTCGTAATTTTTGTTACCCAACATGAGCGATTCCCAGTTTTTAGTGCTTTAGAAATTGATATTTGCTGACAAGTGGATCAAATAAGAATTACATCACTGTAATTTTCTATGTGTTGTTCTTGGTTTATTGAAGAAAATATATTTTTTTGTTATTATTTTTTTTTTATTTTGAAAAGATATGCTTTGGTTTGACTTTTACACATTTTAAGATTTTCTCAGTAACATTTACACAATTTAAAAAAGAAACACAGAAAAAAAATCATGGTAATATTACATTTGGAAAGGGGTACATCTTTTATGTCAGAAAAAAATGTTGTAATGTCGCTTTTTCAGTCTAAATTGAGGTAAAATTACATCATAAAAGAGGTAATATTCAACCCTCCAAAATTACACATTTTTTCACTTTGAAGTTATTGTAGCGTCCTAATATGCTTATAATATTCTTTTCACCGATTTGCGCAATATTCAACGCTTTTTCAGATCCACAAAAGTCAAATTCTGAAAAAAAATGAAAAATAGGCTTGACTTTTTTAATAATAATTAAAATAATTGTTAGGTTTGATCGATACTCCTTACTTGCAATGATTTCAAAAACACCCTAAAGCAAAAAAAACTATTGGACCTTTTTAACTAAAACTTCAGAATCCAAAAAATACAATAAATCCATATTTATATATCGCCACATTGCAATCAAATTTTAAAACAATGCGGTCAGTATTACAAACATGTTTGTTATTTAGGTTTTGTTTTTTTTTCATAAAATTATTATTTTTATTAGGTCTATTTTGGGTACAGGAACCTGGTTAGGACGGAAATTACGAAGATTGTTGATGTTTACTGCTGGTCTACTGTGTGCTCTGATTCAAGGTTTTTGCAAAACAGTTTTTTGTGCTGCATTTTATATCAATCAAATGTTTTGTATCAAATCAAATTCAAAATAAAATACAAATTTTTATGCATCGTTTATTTAAATTTTTGTTTTTTTTTGCGCTATTGTAGATGCACCGAAATTTCTCAAAAAATCAAAATATTTTGAATCAGCCCAAGCATGCATTCCTGGATTCTGGACTTTTATTTTCATTGACATTTTTGATGGTTTTAGTGACATTAACTTTTTTTATATATTTGCATCGGGTTTTTCATAATTCGACGCAAACATTTCAAAAAGCATCATGTACAAACCATGCGTTTTGAGAAAAACGCATTTGAATGTTGAGCATCCATTTTCAATTCCCATTTTAATAAAAAGCAAAATAAGATGTTCTAATGATAACAAACGATGAAAAACGTTGCTTATATTGATACTTGATCATCCAAATTCAATAAAACATTATTTCCGTAATTTTATTTGAGAAAAACAAACATAACTTCTTTTGAAATCACCAACGTCTATATCACCCTGCTGTCATTGAGGGGGACGCTTTGTTATGATTCGTTTTTCTTCGCCGAATGTACATGGCGCTTTGTTCATGTTGCTTTTTTTTCGTCACGAGGTTCATGTAGTCTTTTGTTTGACAGGTTGACAGGGCTATATAAACAGGGACTGCTGATGGCAGAGATTTTGTTTATGTTACTTTATTTAAAATCATGATTAAACAGACTTTACTGAAGTAACTTTTGCTCATTTTTGGTGGAGAGGTAGCTTATTAGGAGTACTTTCAGAATATGCAATAACTCAGAAAGTGTCAAAATGTACATGATGCCTTTTGAAATGTTACCGTCGAATTTCAGAAATCGACAAGATAAATTTAATTATTTTTCATCATCCAGTGTCCCTTTACGAAAGGTAGCTGGCCGCCCAAAGACGCCGGCAGCCGCCACCGTGCGTCGCGTAAATTAGATAATCCGGATTAGTGTAATTTATGTACGATCGTTTCTCACCATGATTTGTTTACAACGGTTTCACATTTTTTTCTAATTGGACCGGAATTTCGCCTCACAAAAGAAGAATGCCACCCAGTTCAACTAACTACACGTGAAATGGAACCTTCCAGAGGTGGGTATTTTTTATTTATGCGTGTGTTTACTGTCTAATGAGTGTGCTTTGCTTAGTCGGTATTTGGTCTGCGGCTTAGATGATCTCGAGATAAGCTTCCGTTTAGACTATCCGAAATAAGTTTGCCAATCACAAACAACCGTGAAAATATTTTCGCAGAATTTTTTGGCAAATATACTTATCGTAAAAGATGACCCACTTTTTGAGAGTTTGCATACTTAAAGGAAATCGGTTGAAACGTTTTGAATTTTTATCTATTCTCAACCAATATGGACAAAAGTGATCAATAATCCAGCATATTTGAATGACCAACCCATAACCAAATAGAAAGTATAAAAGCTATAACGAGAGAATCGAACATTTCGCTTATCACTGTTTGAAATCTATAGAAATAAAAAGAAACTCTATTGATAGAGATACATTCAGAAGTCGAAAATTGAATCTCGATATCCAATAGCCAACAAAAAGTACAAAACAGCACATGCCAAATTTGCAAAATTCGTCGTGACGGACGATTCAATCCTTCTGGTTGAAATAATTTCTTGAACCTGTTGAGCTTCCACGAAAGAAGGAAAACACTACACTCCCAACAAGCGCGACGAAGTTCAAGAAGGAAAGAAAGAACGAAGATTGATTAAACAACGAAACATAAAAATGCTAATTTTCGCGACTAATTTGCATAAAATAAAACTTTTTACGATAATAGCACACTCGCAGCGCAAACTGCGGTGTATAGTTATCCAGCAGTCAATGTTCAGCAACGGAGGTAAGAGAGTAAGAAAGTGTCAGTATGGTACCTCCCCACCGTCAATAGGACAGGAAACTGGACTTGGCCAAGAAAGCAAAGCATCGCTTCGTGTGTGTGTGGAGTAAATCCAACGTTGGAAGTCGTGCGAAAAAAGTTTCCTACTTCCGATTGATGCACACTGGTTATTTAAAAAAAACAGGGTGAAACCAATTAAAAATCACCAATTCAAGTAAATTTTGTTAATTTTGTTAATTTTGTTAATTTTGTTATTTTTGTTAATTTTGTTAATTTTGTTAATTTTGTTAATTTTGTAAATTTTGTAAATTTTATAAATTTTGTAAATTTTGTAAATTTTGTAAATTTTGTAAATTTTGTAAATTTTGTTAATTTTGTTAATTTTGTTAATTTTGTTAATTTTGTTAATTTTGTTAATTTTGTTAATTTTGTTAATTTTGTTAATTTTGTTAATTTTGTTAATTTTATTAATTTTGTTAATTTTGTTAATTTTGTTAATTTTGTTAATTTTGTTAATTTTGTTTATTTTGTTAATTTTGTTAATTTTGTTAATTTTGTTAATTTTGTTAATTTTGTTAATTTTGTTAATTTTGTTAATTTTGTTAATTTTGTTTATTTTGTTAATTTTGTTAATTTTGTTAATTTTGTTAATTTTGTTAATTTTGTTGATTTTGTTAATTTTGACCAGCTTTTACAAACAACTTCCACTGTGCCTCGCATGTCCCAACCCTGTTGGAACGTTACGTCCAGCCCATTGACGTGAACGTCTTCTTCTTGTAGGCCGCCCGGAAAGATCACCCCGACGATTGCGAAAAAAGTGCCCAAAGTCCACTGTATTTGGCCACCTCGGCGGTGTTCGGTCCCGTCACCGGCCCTAATTTATGCTCCAAAATAAAATGCCGCGTGAGGCGGCCATAAAGCAATTTACGACGGTTTAATTGTTGATCGATTGAAAAATTCACCTTTCTCACCTCGCTTTCATCACACGTTACATGGTGCTTGCTGCTTTGGGGTTTTGGGGGACTTGGGCTGGGTCAGTATTGGGTCACATTGGGTATGAAAGGTTGGTAAGCTGGGCGTCATCAACTACAAGTAAGAGCTACTACCAAGAGCTGTTGAGAAAGCCTTCTTCTGTTGGCTATAAATTTAATGATATCGTATAAAATTAAAAATCTTCAATGGCTTAAAACATAAAAAGGTCAATAAAAATGCGAAGCTGAGTTTAAATTCTTTTACCACTACTGTGAACTTGAAGATAACTAGAAAACCAAAACATCTACCAACCATAAACAAAAGCTCCATAAATTCACCCTTCAACAGGTGAGAACCACATCTACGTGCGAAGGTGTCCGACGATGGCCAGACAACCACCGACTCTCACCCTGACACATGCCCGAGAAACCCTCCTCCAGAAGGTGTGGAAAAGGTCCTTCTCTCGACAAACCCGCCAAAACAAATGACACTCAATAAAACTTTTTTTTTGCGTCGGACGTGCTACAGAACATAAATGTTGTTTTATTGTAATACTCGTGAAAAGGTGGCATGGTTCTTCGGAACGGAAGACATAGTTTTGCTTTTGACAAGTTTTTGTGGGTGACATACATTCTACGTGCGTTTTGGTTGACAACGATTAAGACATCCGACACTAGTTCAAACGTTGCGTGGCGAGGTTTTCTTAGTCCAACAATTAAGTTATGGTCTCCTTTTATGCGGTGATATTTTTTTTTATTTTTTGTATTTATTTCAGAAAAAAAAATATACAGAAAAGGTTATCTTCTTTCAACCTTCAATGTAAATTATTGATATTTTTAAATTTCCAGATTTAGTAATTTTTTATCATTATTTTCACTCATATTTCTTTGAAAAGCTGCACGGAACACAAAACAAAATTGAATTGAACCAAAGCCAATAACAATACAAAATTGCAGAACTGGCACTACACGACACACCGCCGACGAATGCGTTAACCCTCAAAAAACTACATTGTTAAAGCACAGAATGCAAACATGTCCGCCCATTTATCTTGTCCTCGGGAAGGTCTCCGATCAATCAACTGGCGGCGCGGATGATGACAAAATTTGGCCACGGGTTTGGTGCAGCCATGTACGTGGGCGCATATTCCTCCCGATGGGAACCAAGCCATTACCGAGGGTTATTTATTGTCCCAGACTGCCGTGTCTGGTCACGGTCTGATGAACTGTCACGTTTGACACTTTAAGGTTTTGGCTGTGGGCACAAAACGTACGAAACAATCCGGGCTGGTGGTTCAAGTTTATGTGAAGAATGCGTTCTACATGATGTTCATTCGAATGGTTCAAAAACTATTTAAACACATTTAATCAAAATTTACGAATCACACCGACCAACAATTTGTTTAAACATTCTCAATTTGTCTTTTCGAATAACTTTTGGGAGGGCCTATTGGTTTTGCTCTAAGATTTGTATGGTGAATTAGGGTGGTTTTTCGCTGTTGCATACAACTTAGAAATTGCATGCAATATGCACGAGAAGCTGGGACCCTTGAAGCGTGATTGCCTCTCACCCAGTCTTAAATAGCATAGCATAGCATTGGTGTCTACCCGTAGCTGCTACTTCGTTATTGACCAGGACCCCCAAAAATTGCTCCGTGGACCACAGATGAAAAGTAGGAACCAATCATCACCCCTTCGCAATTTTCAAAGGTCCCTATCGTGCTGATCAATACCGACGCCGGCCACGACCAGTGGTAAGACACGGGGAAGTGGATGGGAATGTTAGCCGATACTTGAGTGATGGGACCGCCAAATCGACTGCGTCTCCGACAAAGTATCACATGAGTTTTGAGGGGTTAGTAAGATGGGTATGAGGTCAGGATTCACTGTGGTAGGTGATGCGACCATGAGCAATTTGTTTATGGGTTGAAATTTTAAAAATCTTAGGCAGCCGGCTGCGGAAAGATACCTATCTAGGGATTTAAATATAGTATTAATTCGACCGCGATTCTCCAGAAATTCTCCGTCGGCGTGCCTTCCGATCAACGGTGATGTAGGAAGGGCTTCATTCATTAAAATTATTTTATATCCTAAGCCTTAAAACATATCCGTCGACGTGCCTTCCGATCCTCGATGATATGGAAAGGACTTAATCCAGCAATACGACTTGCTTGTCTCAAAAACAAAATCGGATCGTTTCTATCGAAAACTATATAAAGAGAAAAAATAAAATTCATCGGCCAACGAACGCGCGAACAAAAATAAATGAAAAAAGAAGAAGAAGAAATCCAATCACCCCATGTACACAAATAGCGACACAAAAGAGACGGAAAATAACACGAAAAAAAACAGTACTGCGCGTCCACACAAGCACCACACTACTGATGCCATTATTTAATTATAATGACCAATCACCCCATGCACTCAAACAGCGACATAAAAGAGACGGAAAATAACACGAAAAAACAGGACTGCGCGTCCACACAGGCACCGCACTACTCGATTGCCTCTCACCCAGTCTTAAATAGCAAAAAAGTGTGTCAAAATATTTATAATCCCAAAAATACGTATTTTGATGCAGGGAAAATTTGTTAAAGATACGACTAAAGTCATTTGCTCAAGTCATTGGCAAATCGCCTGAAACAAATCGAAACTTATCTAGAGGTTGGTTAAAAATATATATTACAGCATAATTAGGCAAAGGAACTGTATATTAAAGATACATTAAGAACCATTTTATATCTGCTATTTTCAAAACATCCCCAGGAAAAATGTGTTTTCAAACTGAAATGAATAAAGAAAAAGTTGCCAAATTGACTCAAATTTCTTTAATATATATTAGTAGCATTTTATTGAAAACAAAATAACTTTTTGAAATCATTCAGTTGTTGTTTTTTGTGCTTATTTTATTGCTGAAACCTAAACTAAACCAGAATTATTTCTCAATTCAGTAGAAAAAAAATCAAAATGAAGATAATGACAGTAAGTTTCATTCCCAAACGGCAGATACCTATAAACTTACGAGTAAGTCCAATGTATATACTAGGCCAAATATAGGGAAATCGTGAGACTGCGAGCAAACTTTATATATTTATAAATCCCTATAGTATTTACCTTATCATATTTAAAATATTATCTAGAAAAATAAAAAAAAAGAATTCACAAAAATAAGATTTATTTTGAAAGTTACGGGAAATTCGTTAAAGTACAACAAAAACAAGTTATTTTTTCAAATTACATTGTATTAGTTGAAAATTCTAAACTAGCTCAGTATCAAAAACAAAAATGTTGTTTGAATTGTAGAAATCGACGAAATGGATGGAATGAGGACCGATTCTAGACCTGCTAAGCATAAAATAACTTCCGATACTACAAAAGCAAATTAAACTAAATTCAAATAAACTCCTTATCTGAGATTTGAAGTAGAATCCAATCCTCGAGAGCGAGTTGTGGCGCTATAACCACGACAAATAGTGTCCAGGGCATTTGTGGAAATACAATGTCCCATCCCAGAGGGTCCCGGAGCACCAAAACTTCTTGGCATGGTGCTCCCAATGATTTATTGCCTAAACAAACAGAAACGTGAGCGGGGGATCCCCACGTTTCTTCCTCCCCTGTAGATTCAGAACTGTATTGCTGTTTGAACATTCGTGTTCAAACTCAATCCAATTCAACGAATCATCTTTGCGGTTAACTTTACGCAGTTGGCCTGGCCGCTTCGACGTTTGTGATGTTTCAATGCATGTTAATTCAATGGCGCACTGCAAATGTTGATAATGACAAGAAGATGCTAGGCGTCAATCAACCTAAGGCATTCTCCAGGATGCCCTCGAAAGACTTAGATTAGATTAGATTAGATTAGAATCCAATCCAATTCCTCGATTTTCACTATTAAATCAACATTTTTACAATCTTTTTTATGTTTCAAAACGTGTTGAATGCTTAGTTTGGAATTTACTTAACGAATAATAAAACCGTACAGTAATAAAATAAACATGCATTAAACCACAAATATTTGGAATATGAAAACATAAATATTATCATCTCACCTCAAATATTTCCAACTAAAAAAACTACGCACTGCAAAGTTCACTAGTCTTCCAAATCTATAAATCAACAAGTAGTATGCTTGACTCTCCTCTGTAAACACAAGTCCAGACTTGCTGGCCACGACGCTAGTCCAGGTAGATTGGCGGGGAACTAATCTAAGAATAGCACTATTGACTAACACAAAACTACTGCCCAACACTCGCCAGCTCGGCAAATGGTCCGCTTTGTAATTTTAGATTTTATGCATTCACAGCAAACTTAAAATAGTTCACGCAAACAAACCAACAGAGTGAAGAGTCGGATAATTTATATCATTTTAACGCCTCAGATATTAACACGCTTGTAAACATGACACGATTGGGCAGGCACTGAGAAAAGTTAGTGGATTAGTTGGGATTGCTTTTAAAGCACATTGAAGTTTTCAATTTACTGTTTTTTAACTTGTAGTTCAAAAACTCGATTTTAATTAAATCCAATTTCACCGAAAATTCCATCACATTTTTCACACTTGGCAGCCCCCAACGACAACCCAAAAAGTGCAATCAAACTCACACACTCACACAGTCGCGAGCTCGTAAATTTCGCAACGCGCTCGCCCATTTCACATAAAGTGCACTAAAAAGACCCAAATTCGATTTGATTAAGCTATCAGTGTCGCTTTTACGAAATTTTACGGGTTTTAAATTGTAAGCCAGCAGCGGGAACGATTTTAATCCTTGAAGCGCTTGGCCTTTTATTGTAAACTCATTTGCGGACCAAATTTGCATTTTGGAATGCTTCAGTTGCTCCACAAACAGATTTGCGGTCCAGTGCCAATTGCACAGATCTTTTAAAAAAGAGGCCAACCGAGGTATTGACAGAGAGAGAAAATAATTTAATCGAAGGTGTTTAATTTTACAACAGTCAAACTCATTTAACTTTACGACCGCGGTCCGACAAGATTCGAGGTACAATATTAGTGCGCGACGTGCAATTTATTTCCACAAGAGCAACAAGTTGATCAGAAAAATGCGAAAGGTTGTGGACGAAATTGCTACTCCGCTTATATTTTTAACCTTTTTTATTGTAAATATCAGAAACTAATATTTTTTTAACATAACTTTTGAAGTACTTTTCTAAACTTCATAATATTAACTAGGGTCTTGTGGGACCCCACGACGGATCGAATGAGGCCAAAACAGTTCAGCCAGTCCGGAGATAATCGTGTGCATATTTTTCGGTGCATGGACTCACATCCAGACACACGCACAGACATTTGTTCAGAATTTGATTCTGAGTCGATAGGTATACGTGAAGGTGGGTCTACGAGGTCGAATAAAGAAGTTCATTTTTCGAGTGATTTTATAGCCTTTCCTCATAGAGGTGAGGAAGGTAAAAACGTTCACAAAGTTTGACAGTTCGCTTTGCGCATGGCAAAATTCTGAACTGAAATCGTCTCTTATTCAGTTCAATCATGAAATATCTTCGTGATACTTTCAGGAGTGATGGAAAATCATCTTTTTAGTAAATTTTGTGAATTTTCTACATGTATGTAACCCCTTAAAGCAGTGGCGCAAATAGGAAATATATTTTGATTTTTAGAAATAAAGATAGAGCAACTCTTTATAATCAACATATTACATTCTGAATTGTAAAAATATATTTTGTTATCGCTGTGACTTTTCCATTTTTTTACAATTTAAACTCCAAACTATTTTTCTTCGAAATATTTTTTGAAAAAAAAAATGTTTTTGCGAAAAAATCCTTTTTAGAACTCGGCGTAGGTCACCCTAAGAGCTTAACAAAAAAAACGGGTCTCGGCCAGGGATCCTCCAGTTCAGTTTTGAAGTCGAACATGATTTAAAAGCCATTTTTTAAACTTTGAATTTTATTCCAAGAGTTGTCAAAATGGTTAAAGCCAAATTGATTTTCAAACTTTTTTTAGACTTTTTTTTAAATATATTAATCATTTAACCAATGTTTTGAGATATTAACCAAGATATTATCATTAGAAAGAGGAGTTCAATTTAGATTAGATTCATAAAACATTATTTTCCCTGTTCGTGCAATTTAAAAAAAAAAATCTGTTTGGAAATTTAATTTTATATTTGATGCCAAATTTTGATAAGTGCCCGGTTTTCACGATAATCAGTTGTGCCTATAGTTGCCAATGTCTGAAAATATTTGTTTCGAAAGGTTTATAAATGGTATGTCCTATGAATTTGTTTATAAAACATTGCAGATTTGACCTTCGGTTGCAAAGAAACAGCTACTAAAGAGCAATTCTCTACGGAATCGGGTTTTTTTTTAATTTTTGTATTTTTTAATCCAGCTGAAACTTTTTTGGTGCCATCGGTTTGCCCAAAAAAGCAATTTTTCACAATTAGTTTGCCCATATCATTTTCCATACAAATTTGGCAGCTGTCCATATAAAAATGATTTATGAAAATTCTAAAATCTGTATCTTTGGAAGGAATTTTTTGATCGATTTGGTGTCTTCAGCAAAGTTGTAGATATGGATAAGGACTACACTGGAAAAATGTGATACACGGTATAAATTTTTTTGGGGATTTTTAATTTAAATTTTTTGTCACTAAAACTTGATTTGCAAACACTATTTTTATTTTTTATTTTTTTCATTTTCTGATATGTTTTTGGGGACATCAAATGCCAACTTTTCACAAATTTCCTGAATGGGCAAAAAATCTTTGACTAAGTTATGGGTAATTCTCTACCAACTCACACGAAATCGGGAAAAGTTGTCCCGACCCCTCTTCGATTTGCGTGAAACTTTGTCCTAAGGGGTAACTTTTGTCCCTGAACACGAATCCGAGGTCCGTTTTTTGATATCTCGTGACGGAGGGGCGGTACGACCCCTTCCATTTTTGAACATGCGAAAAAAGAGGTTTTTTCAATAATTTGCAGCCTGAAACGGTGATGAGATAGAAATTTGGTGTCAAAGAGATTTTTATGTAAAATTAGACGCCCGATTTGATGGCGTACTCAGAATTCCGAAAAAACGTATTTTTCATCGAAAAAAACACTAAAAAAGTTTTAAAAATTCTCCCATTTTCCGTTACTCGACTGTAAAAAATTTTGGAACATGTCATTTTATGGGAAATTTAATGTACTTTTTGAATGTCATTTTTTCATTTAGAACCAAATTTTTCATTTTAAAATTTCATGTTTTTTCTAACTTTTCAGGGTTATTTTTTAGAGTGTAACAATGTTCTACAAAGTTGTAGAGCAGACAACAACAAAAATTTTGATATATAGACATAAGGAGTTTGCTCATAAACATCACGTGTTATCGCGATTTTACGAAAAAAAAAAGTTTTGAAAAAGTTGGTCGTCGTAGATCATAGCCGTTCATGGTCAACCGCGACAGACACGGACGACGAAACAAAGAGAAACGCAAAAAGTAACTTTTTCAAAACTTTTTTTTCGTAAAATCACGATAACTCGTGATGTTTATAAGCAAACCCTTTATGTCTATATATCAAAAATTTTGTAATTGTCTGCTCTACAACTTTGTAGAACATTGTTACACTCTAAAAAATAACCCTGCAAAGTTAGAAAAAACACGAAATTTTAAAATGAAAAAATTTGTTCTAAATGAAAAAATGACCCTTCTGGGTCAATGTAGATTCGAAAAGTACATTAAATTTCCCATAAAATGACATGTTCCAAAATTTTTATATATTTATCATATTTATTATATTTGTTCTATATACTATATTTATTATATTTATTATTTATCATTATTGCAAAACTATATGCATATTAGATAATACACTAAAGACTAACATTTACACTTACAAACATCCAAATCATGTAATACATTACGCATTCAACCATTTTCATCGGCCCGATGAAATTCCTCTAACCCCCATTCCAAACTTCCCAAAAATATTCCGTTCACTTTTAAAAGTCGCATGGGTTCCCTGCACTTTTGCTACTAGTGAACAACAAAAACATCCCTTCCCAAATCCCCACGGGACTTTATGGGCGTAGCCTTGGAGCACAGTGTGGAAATTTACGTTCTTAGATATTCTTGGTTATAGTTACCGGGCAGCAATCAAATTGTCTAAGAATATTGAATTGACCATTGTGGCACCCCTTACAGCGTGGTGCAGACCCGTTATGCTATGCTATGCTATGCTATGTAGTCCTACAACTCCTACAACTCCAGTGTACCTACAACTTTGCTGTAGACACTAAATGAATCAAAAAATTCTTCCAAAAATACAGATTTTAGAATTTTCATAAATCATATTTGTATGGACAGCTGCCAAATTTGTATGGAAAATTATATGGACAAACTAATTATGCAAAATGGCTTTTTGGGCATACTGAAGGCACCAAAAAGTTTCAGCCGGATCAAAAAATACAAAAATTAAAATTAAGAAAAGAAAGACCGATTCCTTAGAGAATTGCTATTTAGTATCTGTTTCCTTCCAATCTACAATGTTTTATAAACAAATTCATAGGACATATCATTTATAAACCTTTTGAAACAAATATTTTCAGACATTGGCAATCATAGGCACTACTGATTATCGTGAAAACCGGGCACTTATCAAAATTTGGCATCAAATATAAAATTAAATTCCCAAACAGATTTTTTCAAAAAAATTGCAGCTATTAGAAAAGTTTGATTAATCGGATTGTGCAACCCTTCGACAAAGTTGCAGGGAATTGAATTCTCTACACGAACTTCACACTTTGACATGTTTATTTTTTATACAAACTTTAACGCATAGCAATGTACCCTAAACATTAACCATACCATCGTCAGAGATATTGTTTGATTGTCACCCTATTGTCGTTGGAAAATGGCATGTTTATATGATCAATTTGATGTCTTCCAAAATTAAACTCAATTCTCCATTACTATATTTATTTTTAAAGATTTTTGCTAAACATATCTTAATTTGTTCACTGGACGTGCACTTCAGTTTGTAGAACGTCGTGACTTATTAGCAGTTCACGTAAACACCAGCAACAAAATGCAAAGCACAACTCAGATTCCACTCACAGCCGTGTGTTCATTGACTAAATTTGCGGTAAGTCTCTTCTATTGAAGGAATCTTGCGTCTTTGCCGTGAGCTTTGATTGAGCACCACATCCATCATGCCTTCCACGTGTGCCAGCCACACAATGTGCTCCTATACATCAACATGGTATGCGTATTAGATTAGCTATGCTCGTTACCAGCCAGGTTCAGGTTCCACTTAACGTCTACATAAGGAGTAGTGAAAGATGATAAAATGCATGTACTCTACATACGTCGAGGAACACTTCGTTGGCGGAGTAGCTTTTGTCAACGAGTTGGTCCAAGTCACACGAGCTGGGAGCTTTTTCCCACGTGTTCTCCCAAGGATGGTCGTGGGTAAACGGAAGGTGCCATCATTTGTTTGACGTCTGGCGTTGGCGGCGTGGGAACTGAACTGGTTGCAGAACAGAAAAGAAAAAAAAGTCTCAAAGTGTTGCATATTTCATGTACAAAAGAACAACGAAACTTCCTTGGAGCTGAGGAAAGAATACCGTCAGCAGGACCGAAGCAAGTGATGAAGGGATGCATAAAAATTCAAATGACTAATGTCTAGACTAACTTATGGTGTGTATGTTTTATATTGGCTGTTTTGGACAGTTTTTCCTTTCTTGTTAAGACCATCCGGTCGCGAGTATTCGCTGATGATGCTGGCGAGAGGTAGAAAGTTGACAGAGTATCGTCTGACCGTTTGTACTCTGATGAAAACTTTTGGGGATTTTTTTATTACATGGTGTCAGAACAATTGATAATATATTACTTTTGTGAAAATCTTCTTTTCTTGAGTTATTGTTATACTTGTGCAATATAACTGAAATATAAATCTAAAAAAAAGAATATTTTAGTAACTTTAAAGTGCAAACACCCTGATCATCAAACAGACACCGGTTTCTTCGTTTGATACTTGTTTTAGTGCCACCCCCTTCAGGACCCAGAGCGTGCTCGTGAGACGTTTAAGTGATAGTTTTACTGAACAAACACCCCCAATAGACGAGGTACCATTACTCACAGAGGAGCATTCCGTCTCGCCTTGTGATGGACTTGCGTGAGCTTAGCTATCAACTATAACAACCAACCAACAGGATGGCCCAGGATGGATTACACGTCTTAGCCCAAGTCACGGTAGGAGGTAGCTTCTTCGTCAGCCAGTCCGTCCTTGGATTTACAAGTTGTAACAAATTGCAGCCACGGGCATCGTGCATCATAAAACCAGAAGCAACCAGCAGCAGACTTGAGCGTTGAAAAGGACGTCGCGACGTCTCCGGTCTTGAAAAGTGAGCAGCTACTGCATACTATCTATAGCGTAAGCAAACAGACAGCTGCTGCTGGCTTTAAATTACGACCAATTTAGTGACAATTGCACGTAACAACCTGACCTGGCACGTGATACAATGACTTCTACGGGTGGCAATGTTGGCGTTTGGTTTGGTTTAGAAGAAGCTGAAAGAAGTTATAATATAATATTTAATTTCCAAAACTATCGAAAGCTTTCTTAGGAAAGTGGAAATTAAAATCAAGTTTTTTTAATTACAAAATTCTAGAAAACTGCTCTTCTATTTAATTGAAGGATGTTTTTCTAGCATTGTAATGACGAGTTTATGTGAAAATGCCCTCAAGTGCAGTCAAGATTGCAAATAATAACAATAGAACTGATTATAGTTAAAATATCAGCAAATCTAATAACGTCCGGAATAGGATGTAAATCCACAGTCCCTATGAGTTCGCAAACTGACTATTATTTGTATTTTTGTTTTATTTGAATGAAACTTTGTCAATGCATTCTCTATGTCAAAATAAGCTATTTTGCAGGCTTCTTACAATTTTGAGGGTTGGTCATACAAAATGGCAATGTCAACGATAGAAATTCTGTATCTTGAAAAGGGATTTTCTTTAAATGCAATTCTCAAAAAACATTAACATTAAAAAAACGGTCTAATCCCATCTGGGGTGAGATTGAGTCTTTCTTACAAAAGAAAATAACAATGCTAGAAATTCTTTCATTTCATAACATCGACTTTGTTTATTTTATTTTGCACAAAAGAAAGTGAAATGATACAAAAAATCTTATGATGAAAGCAAAGTATTATAAATGATATGTTTTCCAAATAAATTAAAAACGCAATTTTCACCAAGAGCATATTTTTTATCGTACATATACAAGCATTTATGACAAACGCGAGCATAGCAGGCTTCCCATGCGCCAGTGACAATGCACACCGCGGTTTTGGTTTTCTAGCTTCGGTACGAGCCCATTTGTGTGTTGGTATTTTGGTTCATCGTACCAGCGCCCCAAGCTTCGGCTTGTCGGTTCGGTTTCGTATCTGGCATGAACCCAGCCAAGGTTCATGTCACAAAGTGCCACGACACGAAAAATCTCTTCGAGCGAGATGGTTTAAACCGAACAAAACAGGCGCAAAGCAAAACCGAGGTACAAGTAAACCGCGTATGCCGCCCGGTGCAGGGAAGCTTGCCATTCAGCTTTTACGAAAGTTAGAGAATCAGAGATAGCTATTTTTACAACCGCGAGTACCTTAGGTAGGTAGATTGCCATTGGCGTCGCGATCATTGAAAATCTTGGAAACGATATAAACGATGAAAAGCTTAGAGAGCTCCTATTGGAATCCAATGAACTCTGTTAGATAAACTTACGAATTCACGAAAAAATGAAGCCTACTATTAGGTGATTTTAGGAGCACACGGGAAACAAATTGATTGTAGCCGGATAAATGTCCTATGTCACAAAAGTTTTTGCATAAACATTGGACATTTATGCAAAATCGGACAGGCAAAAGAAACCGAAAAGCTACGATATCTTACATGTTGATCGGGACTGCCGATCGATGTCAAATTTCAGTTTCAGATGTTCACTCATGGTCTGTACTATGAATGTAGAAAGAAATTTCGGATAAAATTAGAAACGATAAATGTTGGCGAGGTCACGAGGTAGGCTTTTACCTTTTTTTAGGGATTTTTTTTCTTATGGTAGGTTAATCAAACGGCTCTAACTCCAGAACCATATTATGAATCTGGATGATAATTGGGGAGGTTGTAGAGCTCGAAAAATGCATTTTTTAAGATAAACAAAGGATTTGTAAATGAAAAAAAAACTACCATATTTTCATTTGTAAACTGTGCAATTCGTTGGAAAATCCTGTCAAATCCGAAAACAGATTGATAATTCGAAATTTGAGCGGCAACTCGACCAGGTTTAGCACACTTTCATCTGCATTCAGAAGAATCAAAATCGGATATAGGAGAGCTGAGAACGACGCGACACAAAATTTGGCAACATTTTACCACACTCGAACATCACTCGATCTCCACGGGAATTATTTTCTCAAAATTCGGAGGTTGGAGATAGACGAGTTCTGTCAAGATGAATCGATAGAGCGTCGAAAATCAATGTAGTGTGATTTTAAAATTCTTGCTGGATTGTAATATTTACGAAGATGAAAATAATGATTTTTTTGTTTTTAATTTATATTTATTTAGTTTTCTTTTCGATGTACATTCATTCAGTTAAAATATTATTGAGTGTCCAATCACAATCGATGACTTTTCATCTCAATTATAAATACTAGCAATTTTCATTTATTCATGAAATATTGTAGCTTTCGCTATTCAGTAATTTCAAATGTAGGAGGTCCTACATACAAAAGGGAAAAGGGATACCTTAAAACTAACTTATAAACTATATAAATAGCGGATCAATGCAGCTGAAGACTGCAATGATTTTTGTCGAAATGCATCAATTATCTTATTGGACATAACATCCAAAGTGTCAACTTCGGCTATCCAGGTTTTTAAGCGAAGATGGCGTTCGAATTGTGAACGCCCGAATTGTCAAAATCGCGCAGTAGCACCAACATTAGTATGGCTGTCATGCCATGGCACACTTTTTTCGTAATGTTGGTACCACTGCGTGATTTTGAAATTTCGGGCGTTCACCATTCGAACGCCATCTTCGCTTAAAAATCTGGATTTGATGAAGTTCACTGAGATAAAAATAATATCAATCCATAAAGTAAAACCTATACCTTTCTTTAGTAAGAAAGGCAAAAACATTAAATTTTTTTATATAGGGCTACTAAAAAGGCATCTTTTGAGCTAGAGTTAGGAACGGTGCAAAATCTGGTACCGGAGATATGCTTTTTTAAATTTTGGTTTTTGAAAAAATCTAAAATATTGATTGAATACATTTTTATGATAATGTGCACAGTTTTGGCATATTTGGGTGAACATTAACAAAAAGTGTTCAGCTTTTTTGTAATTAAAAAAATATAAAGGAACAACACCCCTGCAAGTAATCGACGCTGTCGTGCTATCTTGTCTCACGTCGCTTTTTGACGTTGTGAGAAAAACGCGTTTTCATGTTTGATCTTTACTGAATAAAAATATGCTCACCAAACATTAAATTGAGAATCGTTTAAAAAAAGAATGTTCATGACTTAAATTGAGAGTATTGAGCAATTCTCTACGAAATCGGTCTTTTTTCTTCAATTTTAATTTTTGTATTTTTTAATCCGGCTGAAACTTTTTTGGTGCCTTCGGTATGCCCAAAGAAGCCATTTTGCATCATTAGTTTGTCCATATAATTTTCCATACAAATTCGGCAGCTGTCCATACAAAAATGATGTATGAAAATTCAAAAATCTGTATCTTTTGAAGGAATTTTTGATCGATTTGGTGTCTTCGGCAAAGTTGTAGGTATGGATACGGACTACACTGGAAAAATAATACGGTAATAAAAATTTGGTGATTTTTATTTAACTTTATCACTAAAACTTGATTTACAAAAAAACTATTTTTAATTTTTTTATTTTTTGATATGTTTTAGAAGACATAAAATGCCAACTTTTCAGAAATTTCAGGTTGTGCAAAAATCACTGACCGAGTTATAAATTTTTAATCAATACTGATTTTTCAAAAATCGAAATTTTGGTCGTAAAAATTTTCAACTTCATTTTCGATGTAAAATCAAATTTGCAATCAAAAAGTACTTACTAAAATTTTGATAAAGTGCACCGTTTTCAAGTTATAGCCATATTTAAGTGACTTTTTGAAAATAGTCGCAGTTTTCATTTTTAAATTAGTGCACATGTTTGCCCAGTTTTGAAAAATATTTTTGAAAAGCTGAGAAAATTCTCTATATTTTGCTTATTCGGACTATGTTGATACGACCTTTAGTTGCTGAGATATTGCAATGCAAAGGTTTAAAAACAGGAAAATTGATGTTTTCTAAGTTTCACCCAAACAACCCACCATTTTCTATCGTCAATATCTCAGCAACTAATGGTCCGATTTTCAATGTTAATATATGAAACATTTGTGAAATTTTCCGATCTCTTCGAAAAAATATTTTGGAATTTTCAAATCAAGACTAACATTTCACAAAGGCCAAACATTCAATATTACGCCCTTTTAAAATGTTAGTCTTGATTTGAAAATTCCAAAAATATTTTTTCGAAGAGATCGGAAAATTTCACAAATGTTTCATATATTAACATTGAAAATCGGACCATTAGTTGCTGAGATATTGACGATAGAAAATGGTGGGTTGTTTGGGTGAAACTTAGAAAACATCAATTTTCCTGTTTTTAAACCTTTGCATTGCAATATCTCAGCAACTAAAGGTCGTATCAACAAAGTCCAAATAAGCAAAATATAGAGAATTCTCAGCTTTTCAAAATATTTTTTCAAAACTGGGCAAACATGTGCACTAATTTAAAAATGAAAACTGCGACTATTTTCAAAAAGTCACTTAAATATGGCTATAACTTGAAAACGGTGCACTTTATCAAAATTTCAGTAAAGTTTTTGATTGCAAATTTGATTTTACATCGAAAATGAAGTTGAAAATTTTTACGATTTCGATTTTTAAAATCAGTATTGATTAAAATTCATAACTCGGTCAGTGATTTTGCACAACCTGAAATTTCTGAAAAGTTGGCATTTTATGCCTTCTAAAACATATCAAAAAAAAAAATTAAAAATAGTGTTTTTTTGTAAATCAAGTTTTAGTGATAAAGTTAAATAAAAAATCACCAAATTTTTTTACCGTGTATTATTTTTTCCAGTGTATCCATACCTACAACTTTGCCGAAGAACCAAATCGATCAAAAATTCCTTCAAAAGAAACAGATTTTGAATTTTCATACATCATTTTTGTATGGACAGCTGCCGAATTTGTATGGAAAATTATATGGACAAACTAATGATGCAAAATGGCTTCTTTGGGCATACCGAAGGCACCAAAAAAGTTTCAGTCGGATTAAAAAATACAAAAAAAATCGAATGACCGAAATCCTAGAGAACTGCTCTATTACTTAAATTAAGAATTTTCAAAATGTTAAAATTGTATTTTGTTTAGTTATGTTATAAAATAAAATAAACATTTAACGGAGCACATCAGCCAGAGCTTTTGCACCCAGGTTTTGTTTACAGACATTTTAGTATCTTCAAAACAACGAGAACTATCGATATTATTTTTTATTCATCCCCTAAGATACTATTTCCATAAAGATTTAACAACAAAATTTGTCAATTTTGGAATAAGACTGGTTGCTGTCCCTTATACATTGTTATGGAACACCTGGAATGTTGTAGTCCATCCGAAACTTCCGGGAATTTTGTGCAATAGGCATAACAAAGAAAGAAATCGAAACTTCAAGATTTTGACAACGGTTCCTAACCAGACTGCTTCAGTGGTTGACTACAGTGCATTATTGCTACAACTTATTGGGATGGTCTGGGTCATCCAAGGACTCCCTGGAGATTAGATCTGTGGGTCTGCCACCTTAACAGCATCCTTGCTGTTCTTTTTTATAAACATAATTTTGGAATTTAAAATCAAGTTTATCATTTGAATATGCCCAAAATAAGTGTCCCTTTCTAAAGTTTAATCTTTATTGTTATAATTCGAAATTATTTTTATGTCTAAAAGATGTATGATATGTGATTGATAAATTGATACATTTAAAATTTGATAAATTGATAAATTAAGTCAAATTGATTCTTATTTACGGGAATTGCATTAAAAAAATCACATTGAAGCATTTTACAAGTTGCAACAGCAAACATCCTTTCCTTCAACTTCTAGGAAGATCCAAACCCTAAAACGCGCACACTTTTCACCGATAAAAACCCACAACAAAGTGTCGCATCGCACACGCCGGTTCTTTTATTTTTGTATCTTTGTTGTATGGATGCACCCCTTTAACCCCACCCACGCGCCCAATCTGCTTTGCCTTCGGCGAAAACCCGACCTCCATCAATCCGCGGCGGGGAGGCACCACACGCAGCGACGTAAACAAATTGCCGATCAGCCGGTAATAAAAATTAAGTTACACACACGTGCATTACGTTTTTTTTTTTTTGCAATTAAAGGTGGAGGAACTTAATGAGCTCATTTGCGATCGGTTTTGCGGCGGTTTTGCGGCAATTATCACCAACTTTAAACTCTCATCATGGTCATTTCTTTCACAGTTCATCAAAAATGAGAGTAAGGCGAAAGTCAGCGAGTTGTTTTTTTTTTGTAGTTCAATTTATTGTGTTGTTGTTTCGCATGCATCGATAGAATAATTCCAGTATTGTTTTTTGGTTTGTTTCAATAGAGAGAAATGGATACACGTGGCATATTATTACTGTAGATGCAATTAGTTGCTGTCTCCTGCGAGAGCGCGCGCGAGCACAAAACGTTTTTAATTGTCAATTTCTATTGTAAAAACTACAGTTTGTTTTAAAGAAAGAAGCCATTCTAGGATACGGTCACGGAAATTTCGACCACTGGCCAAATCACAAAAAAAAACACAGAGAAAACTTCTCGTTTGGCAAAGCTTTTTAAATAAATAAATATTGACAGACAAATACACAGTTACTTACTGAGATCTCGTACGTACACATTGAAAATCTATGAAAAAATCTCTTTGAAATCTACTCGATTGTGTGTTAAATCTACTTGTCTATGATAGTAACACAAATGCTTTCGTTTGGGAATACACCTGAACACAGCGTAAGCTCACTCGCAAAATAAAAATGCAATACAATATCGTTATTATCAATGTGTAGAAAATACTTGTTCGCTAAGTTGGTTTGCAAAAGAATGCTCGTTTCTAGGCTAATAGTAATTATTATGTTGAATATTTTCCGTCGTTCGTACTGTTTTCGTTCATTCTCACACCAGTCAGATCTGCATTTAGTGGCCTTTGTTAACCTACAACACGGTTCGTTCGCTATCAATTTGGTATATTTAATAATACAAAATACTAAAAAAAATCAAGCAAGTCTTATTAGTTAAGGAATGTCGTAAAAGTACGGTTACAGTTTATGTGTGTGTGTTGGTGCTATTAGATAGCGTCTGATTCGCTGTTGGTATGTTTAGTTTGCCGACCCTTTAACGGTAGAACTTGACCTCGGCCTCGACGCAATCCTTCATCAGTTCGTCCAGCTCCTGGTTCGGCTCGCCCGAGTGCTCGCTAATGAACCGATTGACCTCGTCCACGCAGGTGCCCTCGAGCGATCGCAGCAAATCACCGACCGCCTCCCACTTACGATTCCCATGCAACTTGTGCAGCAACGTTTGGCTTTCGCCCTCGGGCGCTTTGGTCAGCGGAGAAATCTTCGCTCCCGGCGTAAACACAAACGGCTTAAACACCGACTCCAACGGATCAGGCGTCGCCGTGAACCAGTGGCAGGACAAACCGCCCCCACCCGAAAGCACCGACACGTGGCTGGACAGTGCCTTCTGGTCGGCACCGGCCGCACGCAAACTCTCGAAGATCTGCGCCAACCCGTACGAACCCTCCGCAGCCGGTTCACTTCCCGGCCACGACCGCGTCGCGTCCAGCCCAAACACGCCACCAAAGTTCAGCTCGCCCGATCCGTCCCAAAGCCCACCGCTCTTCAACTTCCCCCAAGTCATCCGAGCTGCGGTCGATTTGCGCGCCCACCGACAAACCCGGTTTGAGCGCCAAACTGCTGGAAGTCTCCTTGTGGGCGGCCCAAAGTGAGCCCACAATGTTGAGCAGCCACACTTCGGAGCCATCGCAGATTACGAACGCCGCCTTGGGAGCGTCCTTCGATTCACCGTCAGGGCCGGCACCGGCCGACAGCGAGGTCAGCACGTCGACGGCTTCCGCTGCGCTCGATGCGCGCTCCAGGCCCAATCTGGAACGAAAAAAGTGGAGGTGGTTGTGTTATAGATATGTGAAGAACCACAATCTCATATGTACATTTTGACACAATTTAGTTCAAGTTTACACCCCGTGCCGGGTTTACAGCCCAGTCAAATCAATCCGAATCCTGAAACGGAATCTAATTAGAATCGTATACAAATTCCGTTTCAAACGCAACAACCGGTTCGAACACGGAACCGGTTGTTGCGTTTGAAACGGAATTTGTATGCGATTCTAATTAGATTCCGTTTCAGAATTCGGATTGATTTGACTGGGAGCGAGGTCCGATCGTGCGAATAAGAATTCCAGCACTGTAATTTTTGTTGATGAAGAATAGGCCAGAAAGACAGAAAAAGTAAGTATTTTTTAACGGAATCATCAAACTTAAGAGTGTTACAATATTTATTAGAGCATTGTTTTGAAGGCTATAGTGATCACATGGGCGCCAACATACCATCAATATTAAACTACAGTAGTTGTTCGGTAACTGGGCGTTGTTTAACTGGGCTGCTTTTTAACTGGGCGCTCGATAACTGGGCCGTAGCCCAGTTAAAAAGCAGACAAACGTCAAAAAACCAAAACAAACCGAAATCACCGAGGGGTTAATGGATGCAAAAATCATGGTCAACAATTAAAAACTTTTTTCAAACTTTTATGTTATTTTAAGTCACAATTAAAGAAATATGAAAAGTAATCATTGTAAATAAATTTTAGTTTTGTTTATTTTTATATTTCATCAAATAAATATTATGCATCGGTAGTCCCCTCGTTATTTTTCGTCCAGCCCAGTTAGCGAACAGCATTCGATGACTGGGCTACGTTCTCAGCCCAGTTACCGAACAACTACTGTAATTCGCAATTCGCAATTTTCAGTGTAAGAACGGGTCTTGACCGTTCTTATGCACCAGGTTCCCGATGAACACGCACTGCCCTTACACCTACATCTCACCCTCGCACTGAGTCAGTACGAGCAACACGCTAGAACACGCTTTGAGTGTTCGTGCCAGGTATTCGCACCTGTTCCGGTTACGCCTTTGAACTCGTTCCGGAGGTGGTACATTGCGTAGGGTTTGATGCAAGTATAAGCGCCTAACCATTTATAGTGTTCCTATCAACATTTATTTAAGCGAAAAATGAATTTATTTATAGTTTGAATTCATGTTATAAAAGTTTATAAAAAGTACAATAGTAATATTTGTGTTAATCCTTTAACCATTCCATAATTTGTGTAAGGGCTCAAAACTCACTTGTTTGAAAAAAGCGTGAAGATTGAAAACAATAGACAGTGAAAGAGAATTTATTTTATAAAAATAAAGAATCAATAGTAAGAGAATGATGAGCGGATGTATTAGATGTAAAATTAGACAATAATTAATAAATAGAGATAAAAAAAAACAAGCTTATATTATAGTAATGATAATTTATAGGACAGATAAAGAATTATTCAAATAAATAAATTCGCAATAAAATCAAAAAAAGATTGGGCAAATGATAAAAAGACTTGATATTACTAGTACACTAAGGAAAAGTATATTTTTAAGGAAAAACAAAGCTTGTTACAGCAGTATCAATTGTTGAAAAAGAGTGGAAAAGCTTTGAGAGAAAAGAGAATCAAATGTTAGTAAAATCAAGATCAAATGATGGATATTAAATAGAAGAATCAGTGAAGAAGTGACAATCAGTAGAGCAAAATAAAAATAGGAGATAGGTGGTAGCTGAGAATGAAGAGAAGAGAAACCCCGTTCTGCGATGTTTTAGGTACATCCACAGCAGTTGACTCAACATACTGCGAATTAAAACAATACCGTCTACAATCACAAATTACTTCCCGTTCCCGCATTGTCGCACCTTTTAGCCGTCTCGATTCTGACCGGTGGTGGTCAAAGGTTTACAAGTCGTTTCCACAGGCCATAAGGCTATGTGTTAGAATTTCACGACTAGCTTCGAGCGGCAGTATAAAGATACTAATTTATGTAGCAGATGTGAAAATAAAAACAGAAAATAAATAGAGGTAAAAAAATAAGCTTATTTTGTATAAGGGACAACTTATAGAGCATATGAAAAAATATACAAATAGATAAATTAAGAAAAGGCAAATGATAAACTGAATTGACATTGATAAAGGAATAAAGGGAAAACTGACAGTTTGTTACATCAGCAATAATTAATAAAAAAAAGAGTGGAAAAACATTAAAAGTTAAAAGAATCAAGAGTTAATAAAATCGAACCAAATTGTGGACAGTAAACAGAAGAATCAGTGAATAAGTTTAAATCAGTTGAGCAAAATAAAAACAGAAGATAAATGATAGATAAAAAGGGAAAGAAGAGAAACCCCGTTCTGGAATGTTTCAGATACATCCACAGCAGTTGACTCAACAAACTGCAAATCAAAACAATACCGTCTACAATCACAAATTACTTCCCTTTCCCACATTGTCGCGCCCTTTTTTTCAGCCGTCTGGACTCTGACCCACGATGGCCAAAAGTTTACAAGCCGATTCCACAGGCCACCAACATAAGTAAGTTACAATGAGTTCATTAAGGTACATAACAGAGTTTTGGAGTTCCTTTCAGCGTGTGTGCTTTATTACTCATTTCTATTGATAGGGTTTAAATCTTCAATCTTTCTGACTTATCGGCAGGTCATTTGAAAACTTACTAACTTTACTTTATCGGCAACAGGCTACCCACCCAACGCTGAATATTTCCAAGAATGCTCGATACTGGGCCGCTCGTCTTAAGTTCCCGCTCCCCCGACATTCTGGCTACATGTCCAGCCCACTTCAGCCCAGTTAGCAGTCTTGGTACAACTGGAAGTCCATGCGCCTGCGCCACCTCCTACTACCTTGCCACCGAAGATAGAACGCAGGATTCTCCGCTCGAAGACCCCAAGTTTCTGGTCAGCCTCCTATAGCGTCCACGATTCGTGACCGTAAAGAGCCACAGGGAGTATCAAGGTCCTGTACAGTGTAATTTCCGTAGGCGTCCTTAGGCTGCGGGACCTGAGCTGGCTACGAAGACCGTAGAAGGCATTGTTTGCAGCACTAATCCGCCATTTCACTCGCAGCTCACATCGTTTTCGCACGTCACAAGCGTACCAAGATATACAAATTCATCCACCACTTCGTAATTTTCCCCCTCTATTTCCACCTCCGAAACACCTTCACCTGCACATGATAGATCCGGACATTATTTTCATCAAAATATCTGAGATCTGGCTTCAACTACATATAATAAACACTAAAGTGCTTATAACTTTTAATAGAGTTGTCATATCTCCAATATTTTGGCTCGTTGGAAAGGTTTTTTAAATAAATAAATTTTTAGCATAACTTTTGAATTACTTTAGTGAGGGTTTCCAAGGTTATCGCATTCTTTCGAACATGAGCAGTTCGTTTTTTTTTTTTAATTTCAGACAAAAAAGATAACTTAATTTTGTGCATTTTTGGAGTCATAAATCTAAACCTTGAAAAAATAATCGTGAATCAGATGGTATATTTCATCCTTGAATTTTTATTTTAACATTTTAGGTTCTTTTTGACAAAGAACTTTGTCTTAGGGCTCTATACAAGGGTAGCAATCCAGATTTTTCGCGAAGCGAAATGTAACGCGTGGAAGCAAATTTTCGAAAAAAGTGCAAGATTTCAAACGATTGTATCTTTTTTCCCCTCTCGACCAATTTGAACGTTTTACCCACCAAACGAAAGGGGAAGACTTACTTAATGATCTTAAAACATGTTAATTACAGTACTTATTTATTTAAGTACTTAAAAGTTAACATAAAACTACTAAAGAATAGCGAACGCTGATTGGTCAAGCGCAACCTTTCCCGAACACATTAATCAGATTCAAGTATCTAGCACTTAGCAAATTTTGCCTTGCCTCCTCCTTCCGTGGAACTGTCACGCGAGAATGTAGCACCATGGTTGCAACATGCCGTGCGATACTATTTAAGTTAGCACTTAGCCTCAGACAAATTCAGTGCCTACCGAGGTTTCATCCGAAGCGGACCTCGCGTTGGTTGTTTAAATGCTCACACATACATAATTTTCGGATCGTCGACGAGCCAACAAAACTCGGCTCGGTCGGTCCTGAAAAGTCATTCTATTGCTGGACGTCGACGAGAACACATCAGAAGCAGATGGCCTGGTGGCCCGGTAGCAGACGGCCTGGAGGTCTGGGAGCAGATGGCTTGGAGGCAAGGACCAGCTAAGACATGGTAGTCGCGGGAGTCGATCATTGAACTGGCCACCACCTGGACTGGAGGCCGGAGGCCCCAGGGATGTTCCGATGGGGACATTTTCCAGACCGTAAGAGTTGGGGCAATATGGGTATCAAACTTTATGGTTTTTGCTACTGGACATGAAATTTGACATTTCGGCAGTAGTGGCCACAATCCGGAGTGGCCGGAAGCCCCGCGGATGTTCCGATGGGGGGACATTTGTCGGACCGTAAGAGTTGGGGCAATATGGGTATCAAACTTTATGGTTTTTGATACTGACATGAAATTTGCCATTTCGGCAGTAGTGGCCATAAACCGGAGTGGCCGGAGGCCCCGGGATGTTCCGATGGGGACATTTGCCGAACCATCAGAGTAGGGCAATATGGGTATCAAACATTATGGTATTTGATACTGGATATGAAATTTGACATTTCGGCAGTAGTGGCCACAATCCGGAGGCCGGAGGCCCTCGGATGTTCCGATGGGGGACATTTTCCGGACCGTAAGAGTTGGGGCAATATGGGTGTCAAACTTTATGGTTTTGATACTGGATATGAAATTTGACATTTCGGCAGTAGTGGTCACAATCTGGAGTGGCCGGAGGCCCGGGATGTTCCGATGGGGACATTTGCCGAACCATAAGAGTAGGAGCAATATGGGTGTCAAACTTTATGGTTTTTAAACTGGATATGAAATTTGACATTTCGGCAGTAGTGGCCACAATCCGGAGTGGCCGGAGGCCCCGGGATGTTCCGATGGGGACATTTGCCGGACTATAAGAGTTGGGGTAATATGGGTATCAAACCTTATGGTTTTTGATACTGGACATGAAATTTGACATTTCGGCAGTAGTGGCCCAATCCGGAGTGGCCGGAGGCCCCGAGGATGTTCTGATGGGAGGACATATGCCGAACCATAAGAGTAGGGGCAATATGGGTATCAAACTTTATGGTTTTTGATACTGAATATGTAATTTGCCATTTCGGCAGTAGTGGCCATAAACCGGAGTGGCCGGAGGCCCCGGGGATGTTCCGATGGGGGGACATTTGCCGAACCATCAGAGTAGGGGCAATATGGGTATCAAACATTATGGTTTTTGATACTGGATATGAAATTTGACATTTCGGCAGTAGTGCCCACAATCCGGAGTGGCCGGAGGCCCCGCGGATGTTCCGATTGGGGGACATTTTCCAGACCGTAAGAGTTGGGGCAATATGGGTATCAAACTATATGGTTTTTGATACTGAATGTGAAATTTGACATTTCGGCAGTAGTGGTCACAATCCGGAGTGGCCGGAGGCCCCGGGGATGTTCCGATGGGGGGACATTTGGCGGACTATAAGAGTTGGGGTAATATGGGTATCAAACATTATGGTTTTTGATACTGGACATGAAATTTGACATTTCGGCAGTAGTGGCCACAATCCGGAGTGCCGGAGGCCCCGGGGATGTTCCGATGGGGGGGACATTTTCAAGACCGTAAGAGTTGGGGCAATATGGGTATCAAACTTTATGGTTTTTGATACTGGACATGAAATTTGACATTTCGGCAGTAGTGGCCACAATCCGGAGTGGCCGGAGGCCCCGGGGATGTTCCGATGGGGGGACATTTGCCGGACCGTAAGAGTTGGGACAATATGGGTATCAAACTTTATGGTTTTTGATATTGACATGAAATTTGACATTTCGGCAGTAGTGGCCACAATCCGGAGTGGCCGGAGGCCCCGCGGATGTTCCGATGGGAGGACATATGCCGAACCATAAGAGTAGGGCAATATGGGTATCAAACTTTATGGTTTTTGATACTGGATATGAAATTTGACATTTCGGCAGTAGTGGCCACAATCAGGAGTGGCCGGAGGCCGGGGATGTTCCGAGGGGCGGGGGACATTTGCCGAACCATAAAAGTAGGGCAATATGGGTATCAAACTTATGATTTTTGATACTGGATATGAAATTTGACATTTCAGCAGCAGTGGCCACAAACCGAAGTGGCCGGAGGCCCCGGGGATGTTCCGATGGGAGGACATTTGCCGAACCATAAGAGTTGAGGCAATATGGGTATCAAACTTTATGATTTTGATACTAGATATGAAATTTGACATTTCAGCAGAAGTGGCCACAATCCGAAGAGGCCGGAGGCCACGGTGATGTTCCGATGGGGGGACATTTGCCGAACCATAAGAGTAGGGGCAAAATGGGTATCAATTTTTATGGTAATTATGAATCTAGTGAATCTTGGGAAATTTGGACCAGACAATGTAATCGAAAATTTCAACAACCATCTTGCAAAGTTCTTTGTCATACTGGTCATGTGTAACATAACCACCTGCACCTTTTTATTCTAAATAAATTGAATTTATCTTTAATTTTATGAATCTTAAAATGAAAAAAAAATGGAAGTTTCAAAAATGTGTATATTTGTGCTGTTTTTTTAATTTCTTATTTTTTACCGGCTGGAATTTATAAACTTTAAAATGTTTAAATTTTGCAATTCTCAAATTTTCAAAGGTATTTACGCTTTACGGACAAAGTTCTTTGTCAAAAGTATAATTGCTCTATTTTTTCACAGTAAAATCAAAGTTGTTATGCCGTGACACAACCGGAATAGTTTTATTGTCAGTTTAGTCCATATCGAGAGGTAGTCAAAATGAGTGACAGGTTTGGGTTTGGGTATAGACTTCAACATTTTCCTTCAAAATTTTATACGCTTCTCAAGTAACTAATAGCACTCACCTCACTAAGTCGGTTGCGTTAAGCTTGCCATCGACGGGATGTCCCTCGCTGAACGTTAAACCTGTTAAAAATTTAACATTTTAACCAATGTATCAGTATAACTTATCATGGCTCTAACTCATTACCTATGCATACGCCCTTTTCGTTGGAACCACTTTCGGCACCCCAGACTCCGGCCGGTTTGCTCAAAATCACAGAAAACGTCGCTGCCGCGTCCACCTCGGCTGAGTCACACTGATGACGATGAAGAGTTGCATTGAACGAGAAGAGATGAAAAATGGAAAGCGAAACAGAAAAAAAATCAATCACTACTGCAGCAGCAGACACGATAAACCAAGAAAAATCCTTACTTTCACTGGTCCACTGGCCTCGGATGCTGGATAGAAGTGAACCTCGCTAACGTCGGAGCCCTGACCGGCGAGTCCGTTCCGGCCGTAAATGACGGTCTGCGCCGTGGCGGTCAATGGAGCAAGGACGACGAAGGCTTCCCCACAGATTCCAGACATTTCCGAAACTAAAAACTTCTTTCTCTGTTGCTGCACACTATCCAAATCGATAATGAAGTGAAAGTTGGCCCACTGGGAGATGGAGAGATCTGGAAGAAAAGCAGGAAGTTTTCATCGGCTCATGCATCCGCTCAACAAACCATTCAAACCTTATCACAAATCTCTAATCACGGAACTGGCTCACAAACTTTTAAACTTTTTCACTGCACGCACCAAAATGATCTTTTTCTGAATGCACTTTTCCTTGCGTAAATTTGTACGTGCGTGGAAGAGGGATGAGCCAGCCAGCCTGCAGAGTGAGATTTTTGCTCAATGAATGACAGCCAGACAGACAGAAAAATCATTCATAAAGTGACGTTTCATATAAGCGGAACTGAGTGCACCGGTCACTCACCTCGAGTGAGTGGCTGAGTGGTGTTTAGGGGTCGCAGAGGTGAAACGGGTCTTGTTGAAATAAAAATTGAGATAAAGATTTTTATTTAGAAAACGACTCAAGTAATGAGTTTTCGGCTAGGTTTCCAAGAGGGGGCGTTCTTTTATTACGTAACGCAAAAGCGAGATCCGATCTTGATGTGAGGGACGCGTATAAGATTAGCTCGCGGAATGGTTTCGATGTTCTCTGCTTCTCCCGAGGCTTCTCCTCTTCTTTTAACTTCAGCGGTGTTATGATCGGCTTAAAGTTTCCTCCGGAAAACTTCAGGAGTCCACCAAAGTAGTCGAACTGATTGATCTTCAGAACTCCTTACATCCTTTCACGTTTTATGCACATTCCTAGGTCCGTCATCTTAAACTCCTCTTAAGTCCTCAGCCACAAGTCGCTATTCTACACTCAGCCGCATTTTGCGCTCGTCCACTATTCGCTATCTTCTGTGAAACGATGCGGCATAAGGTCGTTCATTGTTGCAGTTAACCAAACGAAATGTACAGCCGTTTCAGAGATAAATGCCACACGACAACCCTTAATTTCTTCCCAAAGTGCTATACAAATTTCGCCAGAACTTCCTGGCTTTTGAACTTTAACGTCATACCAGCGGTTCCCGAATTGGGGACAATCCAGAACTTTCTGCAGCAGCAAGTCAAACTGGACCTGTCGTGCAGGCGCCTGCAGGTGAACGTGTCGAGGGACCAGGTCATCATCGAGACAACAACGCCAGAAGAAGTGGTTCCTGATTCCGATCGACGTGGAGGATGGTGCAATCGAGGTTAAAGTCCACGATTTGCCACCTAGAATGCCAAATCATCTCATCGAGGATCAACTACAACAACACGAGGAGATAATTTCTATCCACAATGAGGTATGGCACGACCTTGGGCACGACTTCTTCCCCGGCATCCCAAACGGGGTTAGGGTCGTGCGAGTGAAAGTTAAAAAGCTGATTCCCTCATTTGTATGGGATTTTTCAGTTCAAGTATGATTACAAACTTTCGTGTAATCATACTTGAACTGAAAAATTCCATACAAGTGTGTAAAAGTGAACTGAACAGTGTGTAATGTTGATTATCAGTGATCGTTTTAAGATAAGGCTAGTACGGAGTTCGGAAGGACTGGGGTCAAGAAACAGCTCTACGAACAGCAGAACAAAGGAGAGGGAGTGATTTCTCGGGGCATTTCTTCACCCTCTCTGGTTTGCTCTCGCCGCCGCTGCTGCCCTTTTGATTTTTCTTGACCGATTCCTTCCGAAGTGCATAAAAAGCTATAAGCGGTATACGCACTTCGGAAGGAACCGGTCAAGAAAAAAAATCAAATGGGCAGCAGCAGCAGCGCGTAAAGCTTTTCTTGACCCCTTCCTTCCGATCTGCATACTAGCCTATAGACACGAAGACAAAGAGCAACACCATACACCGCAACAGCAACGAAAATGAAAATCCACTTCAAATAACGAACGAGTCATGCTTTGTTTATGCATATACAAAAACTGCTACAACTTGCTGGAAAAGAAGAAGAAGAGGAAAGGATTTAACCTGGCCCAAAATTGTGAAAACAAGAAGCCAAATAAACAATTTTAAGCAAAAAAACTCCTCGGCCAACTGATTTTTAATTTACTGGTATCAATGTACAAATATAGGGGAACAGCATCTAATTCCAGCGTGCCTCTAATGTTGGCAGGTCAGAACTTTGACATTCAATTAAAGCTCATTAAAAGCGATTTCAACAGAAATCGAGTGATAAATAGCTCAATAAGAAGTGAGCAAGCAAGTTTCTATCAAAAGTTTAGCAAAACTAGTTGTTTAAATAGTGAAAATCAGCAAATTGGATGGAGTTAGGAGCGAGTGCTTAACCTGCCAAAGATACGAGAATTTCCCCTAATTACATTTTTTTTACAACTATGCAAAAAGATTACAATTTTCAGAACAAATTAAAGTGTAAACTATGCAATAAACTGTAATCGTTTTATTTTGACTAGAAGAAAAAAAACTAACAGACAACGCAGGTTGATTGTTTGTTTATTTGATCATTTTTTTGACAAAGAACTTTGTCTTAGGGCTCTATACAAGGGTAGCAATCCAGATTTTTCGCGAAGCGAAATGTAACGCGTGGAAGCAAATTTTCGAAAAAAGTGCAAGATTTCAAACGATTGTATCTTTTTTCCCTCTCGACCAATTTGAACGTTTTACCCACCAAACGAAAGGGGAAGACTTACTTAATGATCTTAAAACATGTTAATTACAGTACTTATTTATTTAAGTACTTAAAAGTTAACATAAAACTACTAAAGAATAGCGAACGCTGATTGGTCAAGCGCAACCTTTCCCGAACACATTAATCAGATTCAAGTATCTAGCACTTAGCAAATTTTGCCTTGCCTCCTCCTTCCGTGGAACTGTCACGCGAGAATGTAGCACCATGGTTGCAACATGCCGTGCGATACTATTTAAGTTAGCACTTAGCCTCAGACAAATTCAGTGCCTACCGAGGTTTCATCCGAAGCGGACCTCGCGTTGGTTGTTTAAATGCTCACACATACATAATTTTCGGATCGTCGACGAGCCAACAAAACTCGGCTCGGTCGGTCCTGAAAAGTCATTCTATTGCTGGACGTCGACGAGAACACATCAGAAGCAGATGGCCTGGTGGCCCGGTAGCAGACGGCCTGGAGGTCTGGGAGCAGATGGCTTGGAGGCAAGGACCAGCTAAGACATGGTAGTCGCGGGAGTCGATCATTGGAACTGGCCACCACCTGGACTGAGTGGCCGGAGGCCCCAGGGATGTTCCGATGGGGGGACATTTTCCAGACCGTAAGAGTTGGGGCAATATGGGTATCAAACTTTATGGTTTTTGCTACTGGACATGAAATTTGACATTTCGGCAGTAGTGGCCACAATCCGGAGTGGCCGGAAGCCCCGTGGATGTTCCGATGGGGGGACATTTGTCGGACCGTAAGAGTTGGGGCAATATGGGTATCAAACTTTATGGTTTTTGATACTGGACATGAAATTTGCCATTTCGGCAGTAGTGGCCATAAACCGGAGTACGGAGGCCCGGGGATGTTCCGATGGGGGACATTTGCCGAACCATCAGAGTAGGGCAATATGGGTATCAAACATTATGGTATTTGATACTGGATATGAAATTTGACATTTCGGCAGTAGTGGCCACAATCCGGAGTGGCCGGAGGCCCCTCGGATGTTCCGATGGGGGGACATTTTCCGGACCGTAAGAGTTGGGGCAATATGGGTGTCAAACTTTATGGTTTTTGATACTGGATATGAAATTTGACATTTCGGCAGTAGTGGTCACAATCTGGAGTGGCCGGAGGCCCCGGGGATGTTCCGATGGGGGGACATTTGCCGAACCATAAGAGTAGGAGCAATATGGGTGTCAAACTTTATGGTTTTTTAAACTGGATATGAAATTTGACATTTCGGCAGTAGTGGCCACAATCCGGAGTGGCCGGAGGCCCCGCGGATGTTCCGATGGGGGGACATTTGCCGGACTATAAGAGTTGGGGTAATATGGGTATCAAACCTTATGGTTTTTGATACTGGACATGAAATTTGACATTTCGGCAGTAGTGGCCACAATCCGGAGTGGCCGGAGGCCCCGAGGATGTTCTGATGGGAGGACATATGCCGAACCATAAGAGTAGGGTAATATGGGTATCAAACTTTATGGTTTTGATACTGAATATGTAATTTGCCATTTCGGCAGTAGTGGCCATAAACCGGAGTGGCCGGAGGCCCCGGGGATGTTCCGATGGGGGGACATTTGCCGAACCATCAGAGTAGGGGCAATATGGGTATCAAACATTATGGTTTTTGATACTGGATATGAAATTTGACATTTCGGCAGTAGTGCCCACAATCCGGAGTGGCCGGAGGCCCCGCGGATGTTCCGATTGGGGGACATTTTCCAGACCGTAAGAGTTGGGGCAATATGGGTATCAAACTATATGGTTTTTGATACTGAATGTGAAATTTGACATTTCGGCAGTAGTGGTCACAATCCGGAGTACGGAGGCCCCGGGGATGTTCCGATGGGGGGACATTTGGCGGACTATAAGAGTTGGGGTAATATGGGTATCAAACATTATGGTTTTTGATACTGGACATGAAATTTGACATTTCGGCAGTAGTGGCCACAATCCGGAGTGCCGGAGGCCCCGGGGATGTTCCGATGGGGGGGACATTTGCCGGACCGTAAGAGTTGGGACAATATGGGTATCAAACTTTATGGTTTTTGATATTGGACATGAAATTTGACATTTCGGCAGTAGTGGCCACAATCCGGAGTGGCCGGAGGCCCGCGGATGTTCCGATGGGAGGACATATGTCGAACCATAAGAGTAGGGGCAATATGGGTATCAAACTTTATGGTTTTTGATACTGGATATGAAATTTTACATTTCGGCAGTAGTGGCCACAATCAGGAGTGGCCGGAGGCCCGGGGATGTTCCGAGGGGCGGGGGGACATTTGCCGAACCATAAAAGTAGGGCAATATGGGTATCAAACTTTATGATTTTTGATACTGGATATGAAATTTGACATTTCAGCAGCAGTGGCCACAAACCGAAGTGGCCGGAGGCCCCGGGGATGTTCCGATGGGAGGACATTTGCCGAACCATAAGAGTTGAGGCAATATGGGTATCAAACTTTATGATTTTTGATACTAGATATGAAATTTGACATTTCAGCAGAAGTGGCCACAATCCGAAGAGGCCGGAGGCCACGGTGATGTTCCGATGGGGGGACATTTGCCGAACCATAAGAGTAGGGGCAAAATGGGTATCAATTTTTATGGTAATTATGAATCTAGTGAATCTTGGGAAATTTGGACCAGACAATGTAATCGAAAATTTCAACAACCATCTTGCAAAGTTCTTTGTCATACTGGTCATGTGTAACATAACCACCTGCACCTTTTTAAACACGAAAATCCACTATTCTAGGCTTCTTTTCGTTTAAATTACAATAAATAAATACAATTATAAAATATGAACAAATATTGAATAAAGTTCATGATTATCTGCGGCAGAAGACAAATTACTCTCAAAAATGTAAAGATCTCAAACAATTTAAAGTAATTTTTGAAAAACTTTTTTCAATTTCCAATCATTTTTTTAAATTGTTCTTGTGAAAAAGTGTACAAAAATCTCACTGAAACCAGCAAAAAACAAATATGGTTATCATTAATCAAAGAAACTGCAAGTTGCAAAGAATGTTTCAGATAATGATTTATGACATTGAATTTTATTGAACCCTCATTCCCCCTAGAATGGTCAAATTTCCCCCAGGGGGAATTCCTCACCGGTTGAGAAACACTGGTATACCCGTGGGTATACCGCAAGTATACCGCATTAATTTAATTTTTATTCATATTTTGATTCTTAGTCAAATTCTAAAGTTTTCTTTGAGAAGGTCCTACCCAGTTAACTCAATCCAATTCTGAAACGGAATCTATTTAGAATCGTATACAAATTCCGTTTCAAACGCAACAACCTGTTCCGTGTTCGAACCGGTTGTTGCGTTTGAACCGAAATTTGTGTACGATTCTAATTAGATTCCGTTTCAAAATTCGGATTGATTTGACTGGGTATAAGCTATTGTGTTTATATGTTTATGTTTTTTTTTAGAAAAATATATCAAATTGGCTTGATTTTTGAAATTTTATGCAAAATTTTATCATTGAAATAACCCACATTTAAATATCGTTGGCCCCCTCGAAAGTAACTCATTTCGTGAGTGCCCCACCATCGACCGGTCTATCACAAAAGATAAAATACCGCACTCCACGTCGTTGATACGGCCGTGCTGCAGGTTTATTTTCTGTTGGTTTGTTTTCCCTTTTGTTATGCAACAAAAATAAAGGATTTTTTGCTATTTTGACGGTTATTTTAATTTTCTGTATGGAATTCAATGTTAAAATATTTTTTATAACATTTTATCACAATTTTACCGCAATATTTAAAATTTCAGATGCGTTTCTTTTTTTCCCGCCCAGCACCTTCCCCTTGTCAAACTGGCATCCCTGGCCGGTGTCAGGCGGAGAAATAAAATGGAGAATTTCGTGTGAAAACAACATTAATCTCGCGTACGGGTTGTCAAAAGTTTGTGTACTTTCGCGACGCAAAACCGACCGAAAAGTGGTGCAAAGTGCTGCCGGAACCGGCCCAAACACGGTGGACATTACGCCGGGTGGAACCTGCCGCGCGGGAGTGGCTTTCGGGGCCGCCAAAAGGGGCTTTTTCTTCGGATTTTTCGGGACAGCAAGCCCATCACATCACCACATCCAGCAAAGGCAGAGCAGGCCAGGCTGAGACTGTACGCAAGGCAAGCTTGGATTTCGAGTGTGGAAGAAAGGGCGCGCGCGGTTTCTTGCGCCTTACGGCCGCGGACAATCGGGAACCGGAAACCGAGTTGAAACCGGGACGGTACGCAGAAAAGTCCTTTTGGGAGAAAGTGTAAAAGTGAGTTTTCGACGTTCCATTGAGTTATCCCTGCAGCGCTTGCTTTTTGTAGCTGTGTGTGTGTGTGTGTTTGTGTACGTGCGTGTGTGTGCGCGCAAGAAGAAGGTTCCGTCCTCCTCCGCCGCGGAGGGAAGATTGTCCACAGGCAGGGGAGGCCCCACGGAAAGGAGAAGACAGGAGAGAGTGAGCGAGAAGGTAACGGGATTAGAAAAACAATTTTGTGTCCCGCGTGTGTGTCTGTTTGTGTGTGATTGAGAGAAAGGGAGTGTTGTGGTGGGTGGAAGGGGGTGGTGGCGCAGAAGGGCAACGCAATGAAGACGCTCTACGCCGCACCGCTTTGGAAGAATCAATCCAGCCCAGCTCCAGAGGCAACGCGTGCTTTGATGGGTTGCCCCTTGCTGGGTGGGTGGGATAAGGTGAGGGTCAGAAGAGGGACGAGGAGAAGAAGAAGGAAGGTGGTGGCGCGTCAAGACGTTTCGCGGCACGCTGTGTGATGGGTTTTAGTGCGCGCGTGGAGATCGTCTTTCAGAGTTTGTAAACGATTTTGCTCTGATGTATGGGACGGCGATTGCTTGTTATCAAATTAGTAATAGGAATTATCGAAGTTTGAATAATCACAAATGTAAACATACAAGTTGTCGTAAAAATAGTGCAATACCTAATTACGCTAACTCTTAACCTTTGAAAAATATATCTGTTTTGAAATCATTCTTTAAATTGTAGATAGTGGTTTGATCGTAATCATAATAAAAAAAAATTGTCCCGTCCTCAAGGTTACGTTCTTAGATTTGTCGTCTGTTGCAATGTTTTTTAGCATAACTTGAGGTCTTATGGGGCCTCACGGCAGATCGAATGAGACCAAAACGGTCCAAATCGGTTCAATCACTCCCGAGCAGAGGCGCCGACTAGTCCAAAATGTTGGGGGGGCACGGTTGTTTTCCGAAATCGTTAGGTGAGAGTGGTGATTTGATGTTTAAGTTTATTGTATATCACAAATTTTACCAATTTGAATATTACGATGTGATACGAGTTTGTTTCATCCATTTTTTTTAAAGATAATATATTAAAACGTGATTGAGAATGTTTATTGGGGGAATTTTTTATATGTTTGGAAGGCGAATTCCTTCTAATTGGCATATTCTCACTTATTTTCCAGAAGTAACAGTCAATTATAAAATGATCAGGAATTTAAAATTCAACAACACAAATATTCTAAAAATGAAAACAAAAGTAAAAGCAAAAATTAGAACTTTAGAAATTGGAAAATACACATTAAAAAACAACATTTTTTCAAGTCTGCAATTAAGAAAAAAAATAACAGAAAAAATAAACATTCCAAAATTTAAAAAAAAGTTCAAAAAACTCTAGGGTTAAAGAAAACTCATGGCTTAAAAAATTTTTGAAATCAAAAGTAAAAGTCAGAAATTTAAAAAATCTGAAATTTGGAAATTACAAAAAAAAATCAATGTTTAAAAAAATCGAAAATTTAACATCAATTATTTTGTTAAGAATTTAAGAATTTAAGAATTTAAGAATTTAAGAATTTAAGAATTTAAGAATTTAAGAATTTAAGAATTTAAGAATTTAAGAATTTAAGAATTTAAGAATTTAAGAATTTAAGAATTTAAGAATTTAAGAATTTAAGAATTTAAGAATTTAAGAATTTAAGAATTTAAGAATTTAAGAATTTAAGAATTTAAGAATTTTAGAATTTTAGAATTTAAGAATTTAAGAATTTAAAAATTTAAGAATTTAAGAATTTAAGAATTTAAGAATTTAAGAATTTAAGAATTTAAGAATTTAAGAATTTAAGAATTTAAGAATTTAAGAATTTAAGAATTTAAGAATTTAAGAATTTAAGAATTTAAGAATTTAAGAATTTTAGAATTTTAGAATTTAAGAATTTAAGAATTTAAAAATTTAAGAATTTAAGAATTTAAGAATTTAAGAATTTAAGAATTTAAGAATTTAAGAATTTAAGAATTTAAGAATTTAAGAATTTAAGAATTTAAGAATTTAAGAATTTAAGAATTTAAGAATTTAAGAATTTAAGAATTTTAGAATTTAAGAATTTAAGAATTTAAGAATTTAAAAATTTAAGAATTTAAGAATTTAAGAATTTAAGAATTTAAGAATTTAAGAATTTAAGAATTTAAGAATTTAAGAATTTAAGAATTTAAGAATTTAAGAAATTAAGAATTTAAGAATTTAAGAATCTAAGAATTTAAGAATAAAAGAATAACAAAAAAGATACACAAACAGTTTTCAATAAAATCAAAAAAAGCATTATGACAATTTGATACGACCAAAAATTTGCAATTTTTTAAAATGAAATCAAGAAAAAAATTACCTAAAATTACTCAAAAAAATATCAAATTTATCATTATTTTTTTAACGTAAAGATGTCAAAAAATGACCGTTTTGAAAAGTGTTTCAGTTCATTTTCGCTAAATCCTCATCTACAATGGCAAAACGTAGAATGTTGCGTCTGAAAACTTGATGATTGTTTTGGCAAGAGTTTGCGTAAGTTTGCTCTTGTATACTAAGCTTGCTGGTTTTCCTACCTAGTTAGCATAAGACAGCGCAGTAGTATAGATGAAACGTTGTCGATTTAGAAAACAACAAATGTTTTTGAACTATTTTACAGATTCGCTTACAAGAATTCTATCCAATTCCAATTCAGTTTTAAATATTATTTTCAATTATTTCTGTGATTTTTTTTGTAATATTAAAAATAAGAATATTTGTCTTCCAAAATTTCTGGGGGGGGGCACAATGTATGGGCTGCCCCCCCTGCCCAATTTTAAGGGGGGCAAAAAGTACCGTGCCCCCCCAGAGTTGGCGCCCCTGCTCCCGAGATAATCGAGTGCATATTTTTAGGTGCACATACTTACATACACGCACGCACAGACATTTGTTCATTATTTGATGTGTACAGTCATCCCACATATTCGAAACGGTTTACAGATTGGCCGATGTTCCAAAAATCATAGACAATCGCAAATTGAACATAATGATTTGCTTTTACCTTCATGTGAAAGCTTTTCTTGTGATCTTTCGATTGATGTATTTTTTACATTATATATCATTTCTTTAAACAAAAACATCGACCCTTGAATTCCACAAATTCGGAACACTTTTTTCTTACGAATGTAAACAAACTTTGGATCTCTCCAGAAGTACAAATTTGTAACAAAATAATGACTTCACACACTGCAACCAGTGAATCTAAAGCTTAGTGATGTTTTATGAATGATCTGATAACTTTTTTTGTGAAAATATCAGTTAAATTCACTGCCGTTCTAAGCATAATTGTCCTATCACCTCTGTTCCGGTGATTTAAAGCCACTCTCCGGTCTGGCGATTTGGCAACCCTGCACATGTTGACAGGTCGCGCGCAGTAGACAAATCACGTGTATTATTGTTGTTCACGACTCGAAAGGAACGGACGCAAATAAAACAGTAGTTTAGTTGGTAAACACGGTCGTCTTTCTTTCCTCCGGGATCTCTCGCGTTCCGTCGGCCCAGTCCAAGGTCCAAACATTGGTCCTTCGTCGCCGGATGGGTTTCGCGAACCGGTCAGCATGGACAAGCTGGAACACCTTCGAAAGGTGTGCTTGGTCCGCGTGAGTGGGGAGCTGGTGGCAGCCGGGAAACTCGCTGTACGGAAGGCGTCCTTCAGCGAGGCAACGGAACGGCTCGAACGGCTCCGGGAGCTTGCTGGGAAGTTCCGGCGGACGCAGCAGAGCATCGAGGAAACGTTAGAGGACCAGGAAGAAGTTGCCGCAGCGCGTGAGAAATCTGTGGAGTTTTTTACGGCTTATGGCCTATCTACAATCACTTAACTTAGAAAATTTCACTTAGCTTAGGAGTTTGAATCAATGAAAATGAATCTGATCTTCTACAATGAAAAGGTATAAAATTAGAAACTTGACGTATGGTTTGGAAAATTTCAAAATCTACGGTAAGTTGACGTATCCATATCAAAGGTAAACAAACAACTGCATAGCAACGTATATCAGCCCAGCAAATTTTCTAAGTTGATTGTGGATGACGACCGTAAGTTGTGTACATTTTCTAAGTTTTACTTTACTTAACTATTCTAAGCTAAGTGATTGTAGATAGGCCATTATCAAGCGGCCGAGGAACTGCTCGAAGTTCACATCAAAAACACAACCCCGGTTCGAGCAGTTACCCGGAAATCGAGCAGCGGCAGTCTGCTAGATGAGATCCGGCAGTTTTGCGAGAAAGTAACCGCAGCGACAGTCGGCCAGTTCGGAACTATTCCAACTTATCCGAATAGCAGCGCTCAGGTGTCGAGTTGCGCACCCCTCTCGGGTCCAACGACAACAAGCGACGGCCAGTTTGGAGCCGTGGGATGCGGCGATCCAAATGGCAAACATCGGTTAGATTGTGCGTCCGCTACGGACTCAACGACCGTTTCGTCGCGGGAAGAAGGCGAACTGATGTCGAATTGGTTCCTGCTTCCGGATCCCCGTCCCCGCATCAGGGTGTCGACCTTCCACCCTGGTCAAGCGACGTGTTATGACGGTAAAGATGGTCCGAGACGCCCATGGAGGGCGTAGAGAAGGCATCGGTGGAAAAGGCAACAACGCAAGAAAACAACGAATCGGAAGAAGTGGATGGAGCTGCCATCAACATGGCGGTGGACCAGGAACCGAGGCGAGTAAAGTGGAAGGCTCTTATGCCAACTGAAGCTCTCAGTGTTCGGGGAATCGACGTGGCTCTTCCCCAAGCATCACTGGAATCCAAGACCTGTGCCGAGCTCTGTCCCTTTCACGGAATCGAGGAGGAACAACTTCCGGCGATCGGGATGTCGACCATCAGCCCCGTTCGGCTGAGTTGTAATGGAGGTAAGGGTGGTCTGGAGACGTCCGCGACGGACGTAGAGATGGCACTCACAGGCGGCGAAGCATCACAAAATCAGGTAGTGCACCCAGCTGCAGAACAAGTGGAGGAGGTAATAATCAACGTGGTGGAGACGCAGGATCCACGAGGAGCACTGCGGAAAGCGCACTTACTGCCGACTGAACCGGTCAGTTGTCGGGGAATTGACGTGGCACTTCCTCGAGCATCGCAGGACTCCAGAGGTGTCTGGATTGGTCTGCCAAGCATCCAATCTATCAACACATCCAGCGTCCGTGCAGTTGGACCGGATGTCAAGTTCCAGAAAGAAAAGCGCAACATCAACGACGAGAGTTTCACGGAAATTGAAGGAGATCAATCGTTGGTCGACACTGATTCGACTGAATCGACGAGAAGGTTTGAGGACGTTGGAGGTTACGTCACGCTTCAGGGACGCCACGTTCTCGTTCAAGCAACTGTGGATTCGTGATCACATCTGGCACCTACTCAAGGTCGAGCAGATCGGAAACTGGACACACCATCAAACGGCGAGTGCTGGCGAAGGCAAAGGATTGCAGCTCAAGATCAAACACACCTCGAAGAAGATCGTAGCAGCTGGCGGAGTTGGTGGTTTGAGGCAGATGTGCCTCAAGGCGGGGGAGAATGTTCCGGTGATTTAAAGCCACTCTCCGGTCTGGCGATTTGGCAACCCTGCACATGTTGACAGGTCGCGCGCAGTAGACAAATCACGTGTATTATTGTTGTTCACGACTCGAAAGGAACGGACGCAAATAAAACAGTAGTTTAGTTGGTAAACACGGTCGTCTTTCTTTCCTCCGGGATCTCTCGCGTTCCGTCGGCCCAGTCCAAGGTCCAAACAACCTCCGTGTACGCACGAGAGCAAGCAGCAGTCAAGTGCTCTGTGCTCTACCTTTTTTTCGAAATTTTCGCCGTAGTTGATTGTGATTACCCGCGAGTTTGCTTCTCCAGCATACCAAAGGCCGGCCGTGGCCGTGGCAGTTCGAGTGCGGCCTCGAAAACCCGCGAAGTTCGTCTACCGGCCGTGTGCAAAAAGGTAAACAAAACAACGCCGTGTCGGCCGCCATTGCGCAGGGGAGCGTGAGCGCAGATGGAATCGACAAAAAGTTACTACATCCCGGATATGTTCCGCGATCACCAGTGCGAACCCTTTCAGGTACTTCCGGTGCCACAACATCCGCCAACATCCCCATCAGGAACGAGTTCCAGATGCTGAGTGACGACGAAGAAAACAACAACACCGACGGTAGCAGCACTACCGACGACGACGATGACGACGGGCGTGCACGGAAAAAAGTGTTGACGCCAAAAAAGAACAATTCTCCAAAGGAACGTAGACCACCTAAAATTTTTGTTTTGGACACGTTGGCGGGCGATGTTGACGAGTTACTGGAAGGCCTCGGATATTGTCTGAAATCGGTAAGTCGTCAGTGCAAGTTTACACATTTGACGAAAAGAACTTCGACCTGGTTGTGGAGAAATTGAAGCGTCAAAAGTTTTACACATTCGACCCCGTGCAAAAGACTGCCATTAAGGTCGTCTTGCAGGGGTACCAAGACCGCCCGATCTCCGACCTCAAGAAGGACCTCTCGGGTGCTGGCATAACACCGCGTGACATAAAAGTCCTCTCGCGGAAGACAACAGTCACAGGTACGCACACTCTGTACCTGTTGTACTTCGACCGCGGCACCGTCAAAATCCAAGACCTGCGACGGACTAAGGCGTTGGGTGGTTTTTGGGTAAACTGGCGGTTTTACTCCAAAAACCCAATGCACAGTGTTCGGAATGGCAAAATTAAGTGGAATAAATTGATAACTCCTTTATTTGACGTCCTAGCCAAATGGTGTCTTGGGAAGAGTTGTTGTACTTGATAAGGGCTATCTTTTAAAGTTATTGACATACAGGGTGACGACCTTCCAGGGTGTCAACCAAAACTAACTTTCTTGGATGACGATTAAATTGATTAAAAACCGTCAAATTCAAATCAAGATATCTAAAAATAGACACGGATAGACACGGAGATATTTTCAGGGAATATAGTTGAAAGTGTGTACTTTCAGGTGCATTGTTCGGTTTTGCGCCAAAATGCGCCATTTTGAAAACATAGCAACTTGAAAATAGGCTCAAAATCACATAAAAATGGTTATAACTCTTCAATAAAGGCTCAAAACATTTTGCTGTCTTCGGCAAAGATGTGTAATTTTATGTCATAAACAACTCTTCAGAACATAGTAGGCCGCTAAAATGTTAACGTTTTGAGTTATCACCAAAAAAGTGCTTTTTTGGACCATTTTTGCAAAAATGGCGTATATCTCGAGTAGATTAAGAGCTACAAATTTGGTGCCTTCGACAATCTTTCATGAAATTTTCTCCTCTACAACTTTGCCGAAAACACCAAAGCCCTACAACGTCATCCAAGAAAGTTAGTTTTTGGTTGACACCCTGGAAGGTCGTCACCCTGTATGTCAATAACTTTAAAAGATAGCCCTTATCAAGTACAGCAACTCTTCCGAAGACACAATTTGGCTAGGACGTCAAATAAAGGAGTTATCAATTTATTCCACTTAATTTTGCCATTCCGAACACTGTGCAATGGACGTAGCGCAATGCCACCGTTGTCAGAAGTTCGGCCACGGCTCGCAGAACTGCAACCTCCTGCCCCGCTGCGTGAAGTGCGGTGAAACACACCTCTCGGAGAAGTGTGCACTGCCGCGCAAGGCGGACTTGGGGGACAAGGCAGAGCAAACCAAGGCGCGCATTAAGTGCGCCAACTGTGACGGCAACCATACCGGTAATTACCGCGGATGCGTCGCGCGCAAGGCCTACCTCGAGGAGCAGGAAAAGAGGAAGAAGAAAGCAGCAGCATCCCACCCTTCTCAGCGGAATACGAGCTCTACCGTCCCTGAAGATGGACAGCGATCGTTCGCCAGCGTGGTCGCTGCTGGTAGCGGCGATGCGGCCCAGCAAGAAGTAACCGGGGAAGATCTCTTCACCTTGTCGGAGTTTTTTGCTCTCGCAGGGGAGATGATGACGCGGTTTCGGACCTGCCGTAAGAAGGCGGAGCAATTTGTGGCCCTCGGGGAGCTTATGATTACACATCTACAATAGATAAAAACTGTTATCTAGTTTAAGCTTTTTCTATTTCTATCCCCTTTCCTTGTAATTTCAGTAAGTTTTTTTTCAAATTTTTTCTTACTCTTGGTGATCTCTTAGTGATAAGTAATAATCGTTCCAAAATGGATTGAGATTTAACACACTGCTGAAAGGAACTCCAAAACTCTGTTATGTATTGCGAATGAACAAATTGTAACATGATTATTCACTAATAAAACCGAATTGAATTGAATTAAAGAAAAACATTGACCCTTGAAATCCACAAATTCGGAACACTTTTTTCTTCCGAATGTAAACAAACTTTGGATCTCTCCAGAAGTACATATTTTTAACAAAATAATGACTTCACACACTGAAACCAGTGAATCTAAAGCTTAGTGATGTTTTATGAATGATCTGATAACTTTTTTTTGTGAAAATATCAGTTAAACTCACTGCCGTTCTAAGCATAATTGTCCTGTGTAATTTTTGGTCGATTCTGACTTTTGTCATTTTTTTAGGAGCGGCCGTGGCTGACTGGTTACGGTGTTCGCTTTGTAAGCGAATGGTTCTGGGTTCGATTCCCATCTGCTCCCAACGAGAAAGTTAAGAACTCATAAAAAATTTGAAATGATGAATATGAACGAAAAATCAAAGTCGCTCGGGGCTGGGTTCGATCCCCCGTAAGCAAAAATGCTAACCACTAAGCCATGACGACTTGGTGAGCGTAGACAGGAATTAGGAATACTGTTACAGAGAGCGAGTTGTGGCGCTATAACCACGGCAAATAGTGTCATTAATGTTTATTGTTTTTGGAAGCAGCAAGACAGGTTTTAAAACTTGGTAAAGAAATGTTTGGCTTTGTAATTAAAATTTCGGGGATTTGAGATTCAAGTTACTTTTACACAGTTTAGTTGAGGTTGATTCAAGTTAGGTAGTTTTCCCAGAAAAAAGGCCGCAAGATCTATGTCCCTTGACAACTTAGATTTCATCTTTAATTTTCCAGTAAATTTATTTGATTTCCTTTAAATTTGAGATACGTTATAGGTTCCCTTTGTATAAATCTCAAATTAGTTTTAGGTTAAATCATAATTTCAGATTTCCTTTATTCAGTTTTAAAGTTAGATTAACGTAACTGCTCAAGTCATCCAAGTTCTTACTACTCACACCTACACTAATTTTCTTTCACCTTCCCCCTCCCGATCCCCTATATCTTCCGGTGGTGTTCATTTTGTATGCAATACTAGTTCGGCCACTACCCTTTTTTCCACAAGAAACCGGACTTGGACTGACATGAGGCCGCGTCCCCCACCTTGCTCCGTAAAACGAAAACGAAAAACGAAGAAACGTATTTCATGGCTGTTTTAAACGTTATAGCTGATTTAAGTTCACATCTGTGTTTGTAAAGCGCAATTTCAGTATACAATCCAATGTATTCTAGGTACTTGAAGTTAACTTACGTGTTAGGAAAGCGCTTTTAGATGGCCAATTTGATGCATTCTAGGTCCATGAAGTCGACGTCAGTGACTTCATGGACCTAGAAGCGCGCAATTTTAACCGGTCAAAAATACGTGCTCTTCCTGAAGTTAAATGCTAACATTGTTTTTTTTTCTGTTTCTTACAGGTGGTTTCATAATTTTAGTAAGTCAAAGTGATTAAAAATGGCTAATAAACATTTATTTCGGTGAAAGTGCGTGCAATAAAGTGAAACCGATAGACTTTGAATAGTGTTCGAGACTCTTTTTCTTTCCGTACTTGAATTAAACCCCAAATTTTAAAGCGCAACGGAACCTGCAAATCGGTGGATGGATAGCGCTTTTCCCTAGACCACGGGCCAGAATGAAGGAGATGGTCGGTGGTTGCTGTGTTTGCTCCGATGATCGGGGTTGGTCAGAGAACCCTCTGGTCTACTGCGACGGCCAAAGCTGTGCGGTGGCCGTACACCAGGCATGTTACGGAATCGTAACGGTCCCGAGCGGACCCTGGTACTGTCGAAAGTGTGAAAGTCAGGAGAGGTCGGCGCGCGTCCGGTGCGAGCTGTGCCCCTCGCGGGATGGTGCCCTCAAGCGGACGGACAACCAGGGCTGGGCGCACGTCGTCTGCGCGCTGTACATCCCGGAAGTGCGCTTCGGGAACGTGACGACGATGGAGCCGATCATCCTGCAGCTGATTCCGCAAGAGCGGTACAATAAAAGTAAGATTTTGGTTTTGTTGGGTAGGGAGTTGATTTGTGGAGTAACTTTTTGAACTTTTCAGCATGTTACATCTGTCAGGAGATGGGCAAGGGTTCGCGTTCGACGGCGGGCGCCTGCATGCAGTGTAACAAGTCCGGCTGCAAGCAACAGTTTCACGTGACGTGCGCCCAACAGTTGGGTCTGCTTTGCGAGGAAGCCGGCAATTATTTGGACAACGTCAAGTACTGCGGCTATTGCCAGCATCATTATAGTAAATTGGTAAGTTAGCTGATTCTTGAGGTTCTTAATGGTTAGTCTAAGCAATTTATCTCTCAATAGAAAAAGGGTGGCAACGTCAAGACGATTCCACCGTACAAACCGATTAGCCACGAAACAAATTCCAGCGACGGACCGTCGTCGCCCGAGAAGGAACTGGAACCGGCATCATCCGGGCAGCAGCAGCATTCCAGCGGGAGTGCCATGGGCGGCAACAGCAACAGTGGAAGTGGCAACATGAAGTCCAACAGCCGAATGCCCGGCGGAGAGCTGGGCGGATCGTCATCGGCGGCGGCCTCCTCGTCCTCTTCCTCCTCGAAGCAACGCAAGTCCTCGAGCGCCTCGAAGAGCTCCGCTGGTTCCTCGTCTACTTCGGGACCCACTTCGGGCGGAATGGTCACCGGAGGAAGCAACTCCCTCGGAGCGAACAGCCAATCGACGTCCTCGGCGTCCTCCGGCATGACCGGAATGATCTCCGGAAGTGCTGGCAGCAGTACGATGCCAGGAAGCAACAACAAAACCAGTGCGTCCTCGTCCAGCGGTAGCACCAAAGACAAGGACAAATATAGCAAAAATGTAAATAAAGTCTCCGGTACAAACAAGGGCCACGACAAGGAACCATCATCGTCCTCGTCGTCCTCCTCCTCATCTTCACAGCGGGACAAGAGCTCCAAATCGTCAAAGTCCAGCGGCGGAACCAACAGCAACAGTAATCCGAGTGGCCTCGGTTCGTCCGCAAGCAACGTCAACAGCGTCAGCTCAAGTTTAGGAAATTCACTCCCAAAGAGAACGACCCGTTGTCCTCGTCGCCCTTCGACAATGAACAGCTCGTTGTCAAACAAGCACCAGGATGGCATCAAGCAGGAAAAGACGCTCGCGCAAATTTCCTCCGCCGCGGCCTCCTCAGCCCGGGCGGCTTCCTCTCCCCGCGGCCATCCCAACGACACTCATCATCAAACCACCGCACGATCACCCGGCAGCAACAAGGACCTGCTGTCCAAGGAAGCGATAGCCAAATTTACCACGTCAAACTTCACCGAAACGATTGTCGTCAATTCCGACTCCGTATTCGGCACCACGAGCAGCACCTCCTCCAACAGCAGCTCCAACAATGCTGGTGGCCCAACCAGCCAATCATCCGGCATTGGTTCGAACATGGCGCCCACTTCGGTCATCGAGAATACACCGGGTGGCGGTAGCAGCAGCGGCAGCAAGCAGCTAAGCATGTCCGGAGGTGGAAACTCCTCGTACACGGGATCGGGTGTCGCGAAGAAGCGAAAGGCGGACGCCCGATCGACGCCGACCTCGATCGCAAGCGGCGATATTGATATTAACCGGTGGGTAGTTCAGAAGATTGTTCCGTAACAACAGCAATACATATTCTCTTTCTCGTTTTGCAGCGATCTGATCAAGGACGTAGCGGTTTCTCTCGTGCCATTGCCGCTGAACAAAAATGACAACATCGATCCGGCGTCGCTGAGTGGGTTCGAGAAGAGCATAAAGAAGGTAAGTCGGTTGCAGTTAATCTCTCGTGGTCTACGAATAGGGTAAGCCGGTTTCGTTGAGGAGAGATCAAAGTTGGACCAAAGTTTTTTGCTACGCGAAATCCCCTTAAACTGCTCAAGAAGCGCCAGCAGTACCGAGACTGCGCAGTAGCCTGTCCCATTTTGAGGTCATGTCGAGGAATTTCAGGTGCTCACTTCTTAAATGGTAGATTATGATGTTAGGAACAATGTTTTCTTAGACAAGAAAAAATAATAAAATACTTTCTCGCACCCCCTAGTCGATTTACTGAAAAAAGTCACTTTTTTGAACAAATTTTCTAACATCGCTTGGAATCAATACAAAAACTGTCTCGATCAGGTGTGTATTATCTTCAAACGATAGGTTTTTGTCCATAGATTAAGATGCACTATCAATATTGGACGAAAATTTAAGTTTTTGGACTCTCCCAGGCGGATTTGTGTCGAAAAATCGCATTTTTCGAAACTTTTTCAGAAATGTTCATTTAATTCAGGGTAGCCTATTTTTCCCAGTGAAACCAATACGTGCAGCTTGTAGGAAATTTCATGGCGAACATTTTTCTCTCTGAGAAAATGCAATTTCGACACTCCAGAGCCAAGATATTTGAGTTTTAGTGAGGAAAAAAGTGCCAATTTTCAAAATTTCTCAGAATTCTGAAGCAAGGCCTACTAATTACACGATGTAGCAAGCACATGTCTCAAAGGTCAGGGTATGCTTTTTATAGTAATTTTGGCCGCTGAATTCGAATCTGAAATCAAATTTCGTGCAAACAGTGATGTTTTCGATTCCCATCTGCTCCCAACGAGAAAGTATAGGATATATAAATCTTGAAATTCTGAACATGAACGAAAAATCAAAGTCGCTCGAGTCGGGGTTCGATTCCCCGTCCTTTGAATTGGTAAGCAAAAATGCTAACCACTAGGCCATCGCGACTTGGTGAGCTAAGATTGGAATTAGGAATACTGTTACTATCAAACTATATACGCGCTGGGTCCTTGTCCATTTGACAAGGGTTCGGAAGTTCTAAATAACGTTTGAATCCGATTGGTGCAAACGTTCTTCAGGGCGGGGCTTGTCGACAAAGCTGAAGTACCTCGCGCTCGGCTAGCCAGCGTAGAAATGGGTCACCGAAGCTCGGCAGAGCTAACACCTTCCAAATGCCTATGCGAGTTATTTGCATGTATAGAATGTAGATCTAAAAAATACATGGAAACAACTCAATTTGTAAGAAGCGGCCGCGTGGTCCCGTTTGGTTGGTTGCACACACACACACACACAACAGTGATGTTTTGGAGCTACACCCTTTTGGAATGTTATTTGCGTGTTTAAGAGGCAGTTTTTGTAAATATTGCTCGGTTTGTTCTAGAGTCGTATCGAGGTGCTCCGATTTGGATGAAACTTTCAGCGTTTGTTTGTCTATACATGAGATAAACTCATGCCAAAAATGAGCCCTCTAAGACAAAGGGAAGTGGGGTAAAACGGGCATTGAAGATTGAGGTCCAAAAAACATAAAAAATCTTAAAATTGCTCGTATTTAAGTAAAACTTCATCAATTTCAACTATCTTAGATGCATTTGAATGGTCTTTTGAAGCACTTCAAAATGAGCCATAGACATCCAAGATTGGTTTAACTTTTCTCATAGCTTTTGCAAATTACTGTTAAAAATTGTTTTTTTAAACCTCAATATATTTTTGCAACAGCCTCCAACACCCATACTCTTTTAGTTCAAGTTAGGGAATTTCATGGACTATAAGCCTACGGTAATAACTTTTGGCCAATCGCAGTTTTTCTCATAGTTTTTCGATTTTTCTATAACAAACATTTTACAATGTTAGTTATTGTCCTGTTGTTTAGTCTCACTTTTGTCATATTCGAAATCCTCGGAAAATTCAAACTCCAAACTGGCATGAGTTCATCTCATGTATAGACAAACAAACGCTGAAAGTTTCATCCAAATCGGAGCACCTTGATACGACAACAAACCGAGCAATATTTACAAAACTACCTCTTAAACACGCAAATAACATTCCAAAAGGGTGTAGCTCCAAAACATCACTGTTTGCACGAAATTTGATTTCAGATTCGGATTCAGCGGCCAAAATTACTATAAAAAGCATACCCTGACCTTTGAGACATATGCTTGCTACATCGTGTAATTAGTAGGCCTTGCTTCAGAATTCTGAGAAATTTTGAAAATTGGCACTTTTTTCCTCACTAAAACTCAAATATCTCGGCTCTGGAGTGTCGAAATTGCATTTTCTCAGAGAGAAAAATGTTCGCCATGAAATTTCCTACAAGCTGCACGTATTAGTTTTACTGGGAAAAATAGGCTACCCTAAATTAAATGAACATTTCTGAAAAAAGTTTCGAAAAAATGCGATTTTTCGACACAAATCCGCCTGGGAGAGTCCAAAACTTAAATTTTCGTCCAATATTGATAGTGCATCTTAATCTATGGACAAAACCTATCGTTTGAAGATAATACACACCTGATCGAAACAGTTTTTGTATTGATTCCAAGCGATTTTAGAAAATTTGTTCAAAAAAGTGACTTTTTTCAGTAAATCGACTAGGGGGTGCGAGAAAGTATTTTATTATTTTTTCTTGTCTAAGAAAACATTGTTCCTAACATCATAATCTACCATTTAAGAAGTGAGCACCTGAAATTCCTCGACATGACCTCAAAATGGGACAGGCTACTGCGCAGAAATTTTACGAGAAGGTGAACCGTTCCCGTAAAGATTTCGTGCCGCGAGCCGACGTGTGCAGGGACAACGCGGAAAACCTGATCGTGAACAAAGAATGATTGATAAGCTCCTCTCCCAGATCCTCTGCCGTCAGCTGTCACCCCATGCAAGGAAGTTTGTGGGGCCCTACCAAACAGGCTTCACTGGAGTGCGCGCTACCACGGACCAAATATTTTGTTTCCGACAAATCCTCGAGAAGTGTCGTGAGTACAATGTGTGGGCATCACATCTTAATCGATTTCAAGGCGGGCTATGATACAGTCGACCGCGAGCAGTTATGGCAGATTATGCACGAGAACGGATTTCCGAATAAACTCACTCGGCTGATCAAGGCTACCTTGGATGGTGTGATGTGTCACGTGCGTGTTGCGGGGGATTAAGCGGATCACGCCGAGGGCTGCGGCATGGTGATGGCTTATCCTGTGCGCTTTTTAACATCGTTCGAAGGGCGGGCATCGAAACGAGTGGCACGATCATGAACAAGTCCTACCAGCTGCTTGATTTTGCCGATGACATCGACATTGTGGCAAGAAACCAGGAGGCGGTGAAAGATGTTTACATCCGACTGAAGGTACAAGCAATACGTGTAGGACTTGGCATGAATACGACGAAAACAAAGTACATGAAAGGCAAGGGCTCGAGGGACGTCGGCTTCCCAAATCTCACCCCTCTAACTGTGGATTGTGATGAGTTGGACGAGTTGAGCGAGTTCGTGTACTTGGGATCGCTGGTAACCGCCGACAACGACAAGAGCATAGAGATTTTTGGACTCGTATTTTTGGTGGGAATTGTGCGTACTTAGGATTACGGGAGACCCTCACATCGGATCGAGTGCAACGCCGCACGAAGCTGACGATGTACAGAACACTGATAAGACCGGTAGTCCTCTATGGCCACGAGACCTGTACGATGCGGCAGGAGGACGAACGTGCCCTTGGAGTTTTCGAACGGAAGGTGCTACGAACGGACTACGATGGAGTTCAGGTGCTTGACGGAGTGTGGCGAAGACCCATGAACCACAAACTGCACGCGTTTCTTGAAGAACCAAACAAAAAAATTCATTATTTCATTGATATTTTCCTTTTTTCATCTTCAAATTCAGACCTTTTTAATATTAAAAAATGTCTGAGTCACGTGAAATTTTCATGAAAATTTATTTAGTTATAGATTATATTTTTGCTTAGTTTTCAAATGAAACTTTTTATGGGGGAAATGAAACATTTTCTATGGGGCTCAAAATGTCAAAAATAAAACAAAAAACTAAAGTAATGTTTATCATTTTGGCTAGAGAAGACTGTTAAATCTTGTTTTGATTTGGATTCCACAATAATTATGTTTTTGATTTAAAAATGCAAAATAGATATATGTATTGTGGTTTTTGAAATAAATCGAAATAACAGCGCGAGTGTTTTTCATCTCGCGAAGCAATTTCGCGTTGTTCCATTTCTGAGAGTATCTCAAATGTCACACGCAAAAACCAAAACAAAATTTCGCCGCGGCACCAAACTGAAAGGTCGCGAGTTGGGTGGCAAAAAGACTCGCGCCGCGATCAACATGAAGCATGCAATCTATCCCGAAAATTTGCCGGAAATCGTTTTGTGAGCAATACCACTGCCATGGCCATGTCACTGGGCATGGATTCAGTGAACCTAAGGGTCAACCTTTTCGGCAACGTAACCAAAACTGCTTTCATTTTGCGCCCCTTCTGTTACTGGAACCGACTGAACCGACAGAGCAGTTCTAGTGACAGCAGAAAATAAGTGTACTTGTACTTAAGATTCAGAACAATAATTTCTTCAATTTCTTAGCATAGATCCATCAAGCATTTTTCACCAACGTAAACAATGTCTAGCCATCTAAACAAAACATGCCAACACACTGATTTGAATTCACGTAAACTTGCATGACTGATTTTTCGCGACAGTAATCATCGCGAGAGTTGAACTCGCTCAATTCGGTTTAGTGCCGCAACGACAATACATAATGGAATTAAATCAGATAAAACTTTTAATCTTTATAACTCAAATATAGAGCAGTTCTCTAAGAAATCGATCCTTTTTTGAATTTTAATTCTTGTATTTAAAAAAAAAAACAAAAAATCAAATTATTCGCTCTACAGCATTGCCAAACAAGCCATTTTGCATCATTAGTTTGTCCATGTTGCACGCACACACTCTCACTTTAAATTTCTCGATAGGAAGTGAGCAAGCAAGTTTCTATCAACAGATTTACAAAATAAATGGTTTAAACTGTGAAAATCAGCAAATTGGATGGAATTAGGAGCGAGTGTTTCAGGTGATAATTTCATGTTAACACAATCTTAGGCCGTTGCAAATATTTTTCAAAGTTTATGTCCCTCGGCTCTGACCAAAGTCGAGGGGGCTACAAGCCTAGGTTTCAACATGTGGATGAAAAAAGTGTTTTAAAATGAATTTTACTGACGTAGGGGAAGGTGGGGCAAGACGACCATATGGGGCAAGAGGAACAATCGATCGTACGGCCGTAATTATTACAATATTGATTATTTCCAGTATGTGGAATTGTTGCTAGCATTGCAATCAACTGATTCTACTAACACATAACTACCAAACCGACGTAAACGCCACGGGACATAAGATTTAATGAAGTTTTTTCAAAACCTTTGTTTTCTTATAATATTTGCGAAGTACAAAATAAGGCTTAGGGTTCGTTTTAAGGCTCATTTTATCAAACTGCTATTTTTCCTAGATCAGTACCCAAGTAACAATTTAAGTTTTAAAACGATCTAGAAGAGATTATTAAGAGTCGTTGGCCAAAAATTGTTATAAAACATTTTAGTCCTACATGCTGTATTAAACACGAGTTAAAGCTGAGTTAAGTGCAAAGTGGACTATTTTAGGAGGTTATGAAGATCAATTTTCAAGGATATTTTAAAACGATATAATCTAGCAGATAAGTTTTAGCAATGTCTTCAAAGACTCTTGCTGAATTAAATAAATCTTGTGTAAATGATAAATGGTTTTGGAGTATCCTGGAAGACTTCTTAGCGACTGAAATAAATCAAGATATAAATGGAACAGCTCTTGAAGAAAACCAAACGTGCCTTAACTAGATCTTATTGAATTCAAAAATATTATCATCAAAACCATTCTGTCTTATGGTGTACCCTACTTGATAAACAAGTATTAGAAAATTATACAAGGCAAAAATTTACAAGGAAATATAGTGTCCCTACTAATGATTTCCACCTATTATAAAGTATGATTTAACTTTTGGTTATTTTTGTTGAGAGCTTTTAAAAAATCTTGTTTAGGTGGGGCAAAAGTACCATATGGATTTTTAGTATGGAAAAAAATACGAATCGCTGCAACAACATATTTTGTTGAGAAATAAATACATAACAGTATTTAAAAACTGATAAACAATTGTAAAAAAAATGTCCATGCAAAATACAGTGATATTATGAAAATTTCCTTTTTTTCATCAAAGCAATAATTTTTTTTTGGTGAAAACGATCTAATTTTAAGCAAAATATTATTATTTGATCTAAAAATGAAAGAAACGTTTCAAATACATTCTAATCTGATGTGTCCAAGTGATAACAGTTCAATTGTTAGCAAATTAACATGAGGGCTTTTGTTAATTTGATTTGGTTAACCTCGGTGGATTTTCTTGAAATAATTCGAACTGTCAAAAATCCACCAAAGCATCTACCGGTGGATACTTTTCTACCACAGATTTTTGTGCGATCAATGTGGTAGATGCTTTGGTGGATTTTTGACAGTTCGAATTATTTCAAGAAAATCCACCGCGGTTAACCAAATCAAATTAACAAAAGCCCTATGTTGTTTCATGCATTGTTCCTCTTGCCCCAACGGGTTGTTCATCTTGCCCCACTGGTTGAGTAGAACGTACGGAAAATCAAAATTTTTAAAATCAATTTTTTACATTAAAAAACAGGATTTTTAAAAAAACTGAGACGGGCTGGAGGAGCTGGTCGAGTTCGAATCGTCGTCGCGCGCTCTTGCCTTGTAACTTTTTTTTAGTGATTAATTTCGGTCGAATTGCTTGGTGACACGGATTGATCGATTCGTGGTTACTCCGGGAACGTCGTGGTGATCGAAGATTTGTTGGCTACCGTTTCGTAGTTACGAAAATCGCGTTTTTAAATCGTGATAATTCGGCGATTTAGTTGCTTTTCTCCACGCGTTGCATTTGCATGGTGATAGTATTAGTGAAAAGAAATTGTGTATCACGCACACCAAGTCATGCCTAAAAAGTCTCTGTGTTTGTAGAGAACCTTTCTGTTTGTGATCGAAAGCACTTGGGTTGCATTAGTGTGTGTGGCCCGAAAAGGGTGGTAAATGGGAGCCTTTGTGATGAGGAGGCCGGAAGAAGACCAAAGATGCTTTTGTGCGGTTCTGCTTCTTACTGTGGTTCGTGTGTGCGCTTTTTGGCTCGCCGATGACATGGCTCGGCGGCGCGCTGTTGCTGGTGGAACGCCACAAAATCGGGTGAGCCAATTCCAATAGGAATTTGTTATGTGAATGTAGATGTGTGAGCGTGAGTGCATGAGTGCAGGGTTAACAGGTTGCCAGATATATCTGGGAATGCCAAATTTTTCAAGTGTCAGCCAGAATAAACATTCACATATATGTTGCCAGATTTTCAATTTTTGACCATTTTGAGCAACTTTATGATTTTTTTGACAAATTTAATTCAAATTAAAAAATAGATTGTAGTTTTCTTTGATAAAATGTAAATTCAACATCGTTGAGAACATTAATCCAGTTGAAACGTCTGAATTCTACAAACTTTTGAATTAATTAATATCCTCCTTCCCCTTCACCATTAAGAATTGATAGATTTTCATCTGTCAGATTTTTCCAGATTTATATTTGATACTTTGCATGATTTTTTTTTTAATTTTGACCTGGTAACCATGCATGAGTGAATGAGATTGAGCCAAAACAACAGTTACTGATCCACACAACTATGTTTGAATGTGGTTGTAGATGTTGTTTAGAAAGTGTTGCCAATTATCATTCAATGTAATATTATTATTATTATTTTTGTGATTATTTACTTATTTTATTTTTATTTTTAATAACATGTTTGTTCAAGGTTGTTATTTCAAGAAGCTTTTTTAAGTTTTCTTTTTTATGTTGTTTCGGCTCATAAGTGAACGGTTGCGTGAGAAAATCTGATAATAACTTTAATTTTCAGCTTCAAGGTTAAATAAGTATACAAAACATCACGACGCCAATTGAATTGGCATCGCGTTCACGGATACTCTGCAACGTGTTTTTCGGAGCCGTTTATTTGATATTTAATTTCCATAAGTCCTTCTTTCATCATCGTTGATTGGAAGGCACGTCGCCGGTTTAGTTCGTTTAAGTTATTGTTTTAATTTCATTACAATCGGTTACGTGGTGTCCTGTTTTCTTTTCGTTTATATTCGTTGATCGTAATAATTTACTCTAACTGGCAGTTTTAGTATTAACTCAACAAACTATCGATTTTATGAAGAGTAAAGCGTCTTTTATTTACTATTTTTTAAATTTGTTCGCGCTATCTAATTTGTACAAACAGTAAAAATATACTAATAAGTCCAGCCCATAGCACTACTGCTCGGTTGGCACGCGTCCGATTAAAAAACTTCTTTTTAAATAATCAATTATTTATCTTTCCGCAGCCGGCTGCCTAAGATTTAAAATGTTCAACCGATAAACAAAATGCTCATGGTCACATCACTGCCACTCGTGAATCCTGACCTCATACCCATCTACTAACCCCCCTCAAAACTCATGTGATACTTTGTCGGAGAAGCAGTCGATTGGGCGGTCTCTATCACTCAAGTATCGGACTAACATTCCCATCCACTTCCCCGTGACTCTACCACTGGTCGTGGCCGGCGCCGGTATTGATCAGCATGATAGGGGCCTTTGAGAAGTTGCGAAGCGAGGAAAGATAGCACCCACTCATCTTCCACGGCTCGTGGATGTAACTTCTGGAGGTCCTGGTCAATAACGGAGTAGCAACTGCGGGTGGGCACTTATGCTTATGCTATGCTTATGCTAAAAAACAGGATTTTTAAAAAACTCATTCTATCAAAGTCTTAGTCAAGACCTGGAATAAGATGATTATTAAAGAATCCGACAGATTTTAAACGTTTTTGATGGGTTTTAACGAGCATTTCCTTAGCTTGTTACACTTGCCCCACTTTCCCCTACAGTTGCTTTCCAATTATTAGTTTTGAAAATATCGAGGTATTGACGGATTTTTTTTCCCCAAAAAAATTTTTTTGTTGTGGGACTGTATATTGGTATTTCATGAAAATTTAAAATGTTTTCAAAGGAGTTCAAACATGCTAAATATGATTATAAACGCGGGAAAATGCATTTTAACTGGTTTTCAGTTGGTTAATAGTAGTTTATGCAACAAGTTGCAAAAAGAGGATTTTTTCAGCACGAGTCGTACATCTATCCAACGAGGTTCACCGAGTTGGATAAATACGATGAGTGCTGAAAAAATCAAGTTTTGCAACGAGTTCCTTACAACATTTTTTGCAATTTCGAAAAACACTCATTGAAATTTTAAGTCAAATTTTCATGTATTTTGTCAATAAATCGTTTAAATAAAAAAAAATCAAAGTGTTACTTTTCGAAACAAGTGCTAAAAAGTTCAATTTTTCAGCTCCAATTTGAGTGCTGAATAGTAGAACTTTTCAGCATTTATTTTGAAAAGTGTTGCTATTCGATTCTGTTATTTTTGGTACTGAAAAGTAGGCTATTTCGTCATTCAAGAATGACAGGAAAAGTGAGCGGTTTCACGACGGAATTGCAAAAAATAAATTATTAAACGAGAGCGTTCTTTTATTACGTAACGCAGTTGAGGGGAGGGGAGAGGGTAGGGTCAAAGGCCGTGTTACGCTCCATACAAACATTTTAAAATTTGTATAGAAATTTTGTTACGAGGGGAGGGGGGTAAAAAAACCAAAATTTTGCGATACGTAATAAAAGAACGCTCCTTTTTTTAAAGAGAAGCGTCAAAAAAAATCTGGTGCTCGTTATTTTGTTATTTTTCTTTATTGGCTGTGATGGCTGTTATGAAATTTTGCAAACTTGTCCGAGTGTTTATCTTTGAGTTCATAATCAATTTAAATCGATGTTTGTTATATTCATTTTAATAACAAACTGTCTTATGGGCTGTTCAAATATAGCATCCATAGTTTTTTTTTTCATTTCAGACCCTTTTCTCCTATCACGTGGTTATCATATACTTTCAACATTAGCTGTCACAAAATAAGACCCCCTTTCCAGCTCTATATTTGAAAAGTAATTTACAAACGACCCCCTAACCAGTGCTAATAATTTGTACAACATGTTGTATCACACCCCGAACACACAATCACGTCATCGTCCTTCCCATACCTTCACCAAACATTAAAATTCACCGCCATTTGGCAGTCATCATCCCCGGTCCAACCCAGGCAAAATCAGATTTGAAATATCCGCACATCAACCCCTCTGCCGCACGTTGAATAGAAGGTAGAACGACCCAAGCCAGACACGACGACGACGACGACGACCGAACCGCGTTCATTACTCTCTCTCTGTTCCATTCGTACGCTGGTTGTTAATTCATCCTTTCATTCTGTAAAGGTATTCGTCTCCTCGCCATAGTGTGTTGAAACCACACAAACACACACACACACGCGCAGCGTGTTACTGAAGGGAGCAGGACATCAGCATTTCACCAAAGCGTGCGATTTCACGAATTACGTTACAAATGTTGATACATGTTTATGGCTTTGTACGAGGTGCGGCGTTGCGTCATCTCTGAATGTATCGTCAATCTGGGGACTCTGCAAGGTATGGTGAATGGAGAAGAGCGGAAAATTTTGCCAGGATTTTATTACTCTCACTTTTCTCTGGTGTTTGCCCTAACGGTATCCTTGTAGATGTGAAGGGTACACAACACTCGAGGTAAAAAACAGAAATCTCAAACTGAGAAAGGGCAAACAAAAACCAAGACCGAAGCTGTTGAAGTTGCAAACAGGACATGTGCTCCTCGTCTGCACGCGCCTCCAGACGTAATGTACTCGAGTTGTCGCGTAACAGTCTGTTGTAACAGTGATTTGTAATAATCGAAAGTGTACTCCCAGTGGGATGTGAATCGATGAGTGTTTGGCTTGTCCCAGGACATTGTTCAAAACACCAGCGGCATTGATTTGGGATTTGCATTCGGCGGTGACCTTCACAAGGCAAAACAATAAAGTGTGATTGAACCTCCCCTGTGCAGTGTCAGGACATCTTCGAGGATGAAACACAAGAGCCACAAAAAGGAACGGCGCGAAAAGAAACGCAAAAGGGACCGAACCGCGGACGATGAAGTGTGTTTTTTTACTACCAGGGTAGGGAGCCGCCAATTGTGTTGAAAAGTTCCCCCCATTTTAGAGGTTGACCATCAGCGCGCGCGCTATACTTTATGTCCTGTAGACAGCATTTGCATATTCTGCCCATTGAATGATTATTTTTTTGTGTGTGCGGAGCTATACGATGTACTCTAATGTGTTTGTTTTTCTCTCTTTCCCTCTTAATCGTGTTTTTATTACGCAGGCCAAAACCGAACCAAACTCCCCACTCCAGCCGACGACGACGAGCGGGGATCCTAACCTGCAAAACGTGAGCCCTAACCTGGTGCAGCAGACGCAGCACGGTTCGAACGTTATCTCATCCTCCTCCATCAAGCATCAATCGCAGGTGAGTGCGCTTGGGATTTGGGGGTTTTAATCGATATTTTTCAATTGACAGGTTATGAACGGCTCGAAACAGCGTCTGTACCCCAGGTTAGAAGCAGCTGATTAAAAGTCCCAGTGCAAGCGTGAGACCCTAATCAGTTCTGGCACGAGGGTTCTTCGGCGAGACAGCTAAACATACCCGCAATGCAACTAGAAAATTTCAGATGCAAGGCGATCCAATCGCCGACCAGGTTTACGGGGATCAAGGGATTGGTAACTCGGGACGTGGAACTGCAAGTCTCTGAATTGGAGGCACGCTATCTCGACGTCATTCTGGCTACGCCAAATCGTACAAAAATGTGACGATTACCAGATCCCGACGTACCACCTGTTCATCGATTTCAAAGCCGACGACTCAGTCGACCGCTATGAGCTATGGAAGATCATGTACGAGAACGGCTTCCCCGGGAAGTTGATCAGAATGGTGGAATCAACGATGGATAGAGCGCGGTGCAGCGTGAAGATCTCGGGTGGCCTCTGTTCCAACATTGAGCTTGAAGGTATTATGAGGCAGGCGGACTTCAAATGCGGGGCACTTTTTTCAACCGATTAAGCCAGCTCATCTGCTATGCCGACGACATGGACATCGCGGCAGAACGTTCGAGGTGTGGCGAAAACGAAATATCTGCTGGCAAGAGGAACCGAGTCCCTTAACTCGCGTATAGGACCGAGCGTGACGATCGACGGCGACCAGTTTGAGGTCGTGGATGAGTTTGTGTACCTCGGATCGTTGGTGACGTTGGACAACAAGTGCAGCAGGGAAATCCGGAGGCGCATCATCACCGGTAGTCTGGTCTAAGGTCTGGTCATCTTTCCCGGCGTACACAGTGCACCATGTACGAAACGCTGATAAGACCGGTTGTTTTCTACGGGCACGAGATGTGGACGATGCTCGAGGAGGACCTGCAAGCGCTTGAAGTTTTCGAACGGCGATGTATGGAAGAGAGGATGAACTACAAGCTGGCCCAACTCTACGGCAAGCTAAGCATTCGGAAAGTCGCCAAGGCTGGCCGGACATGTCGCAAGAACGCCATATAGGTCGGAAGCATGCCAACCAAACCAGAACATCTATCCGGTGAAATTGGTGTTTAACTTGGTAGCGGTTGGAACGCGGCGGAGGGGGGCGCAACGTGCGAAGTGGTTGGACCAAGTAGAGGAAGATCTTCTAAGTAAGTGTGGAAGTTCTGCAGTGGAATTGGAGAGTAGCAGCTCAAGTCCAGCGGCAGCGCATCTGGAGACAGCTCATGTGCCGGTTGGAAAGCAACACCCGCACAGCCCGCATATGGGAAGCAACGCCTGTGACAAGGACGCTTTCTACGAGCTTTTTGAACAGGAAGTGTTCAAAAAACGACGTCAAGATTGTCATCGGCGACTTAAAGAGCGTTCCGGTTGGCAAGAAGAAAGAATTTATACCGGTTCTGTGACTAGAACCATGGTCATACGTAGTACTTTTATTCAGCACAAATTTCTCTAGAAGTACACCTCGAGATCACCGAACAACACGAAGACCCAAATCAACCAAATCATCTGTGACGAGTGAATCCGTCAGCGAAACTACATCGAACGCCACAGATTAATTGAACTGTGTTCGACGAGGAATGTCAGATCGATTTGAACGAGAAGGAAATGGCACAGGACGAGTGTACTGCACAATATTCAAGAGAACAAGGACACTAGGGTGGTCCAAATCCGGACTTTTTTGGAGCTACCCCTTGAAATCAAAGATTGACCCATCACTAGGCTAAATTCCAAATTTGAGCTCATTCTGACCACGGGAACCCCTCCCTCCAATCGCTTAAAGATTGTATGGGAAAAATCATCAAAATATATGGAGAAAAGCAACTGTTTTACTTTTTTACCTGTGGAAGGTGCCATAGTTAACCGATTCTTACCATTTCTTAAATGTAGAACATTCATTAAATTTAGATCAACTTTCCCGAAGACACCGTATTTTTAAGATTTTTCCCGCGAAGTTATTAGCGCCCAAAACTGACCATTTTGCGTGGCCAGCTGTAAGGGCTACCTAAAACGATGTTTAATTCCAATTCGCACACGCACGTGTCTCTCTCAGGTTCAAACTCTCTCACGAGCTTGCTCGCCTGCCTGTTACCTACAAGCGTCGTTTTCGTTTGCTCTCCGCTGCGCTGCGTTTCTGGCATGTTTATTATAATTTCCAACTAAAATAGCAGGTTTGTTTTGAGATATATTTAGCATATGAATTCTTAGATTATGTCAAACTTAAAAAAAGTGCACTGAAAAATATAATTTGAATAAAATGCAGCCTTGGCTTAGCCTCATTTAAAAAAATTAAGCAAATGAACTGAGTTTGTTCGTTTTTCCAAGCATTACAAGCAGTTGTTCGTATATGCTCATTAGAAAGAATGATTCAATTATTAAAAAAAATCTTCAGGTAATACAAATTTTGTTTTGTTTACTCTAAATATCATCCGACCAACTGCTTGTCCATTCCAAGGCAATTTGATTCCAGATATAAAACTAGCTAGCTCAACAATCTCTATTTTTGAGGCTTTTCTTTTAGACATCGTTGCACTTTTTGGATGTTTCGGAATCTGACATAAACTTCTAATAATCGTCAAAGGCAAAACATACCGCAATTCGTTGTAAGGAAGTTTGTTATATTTTGTATGGAAATTATCAAAAATTGTATTCTCTCACACACGCTCTGATAATATGATATCTATTGTTGATCACATATTACATTTAATTTTATAACTCGAAATATATCTTGAAAATTATAATAAACATGCCAGAAACGCAGCGCAGCGGAGAGCAAACGAAAACGACGACGACGACAAAAGTCTAAGCAGAGAAACAGCGCGCGCTTGTAGGTAAACAGGCAGGCAGGCGAGCAAGCTCGCGAGAGAGTTTGGACCTGAGAGAGAGCACGTGCGTGTACGAATTGGAATTAAACATCGTTGTTAGGTAGCCCCTTACAGCTAGCTGAGCAAAAATGGTCAGTTTTGGGCGCTAATAACTTCGCGGGAAAAAATCCTTAAAATATAGTGTCTTCGGGAAAGTTGTTCTAAATTTAATAAATGTTCTACATTTAAGAAATGGTAAGAATCGGATAACTATGGCGCCTTCCACAGGTAAAAAAGTAAAACAGTTGCTTTTCTCCATACATTTTGATGATTTTTCCCATACAAACTTTAAGCGATTGGAGGGAGGGGTTCCCGTGGTCAGAATGAGCTCAAATTTGGAATTTAGCCTGGTGATGGGTAAATCTTTGATTTCAGGGGGTAGCCCCAAAAAAGTCCGGATTTGGACCACCCTAAAGGACACGTATAAATAGTTGTGAATACAGTAATCCTAAATCTTTCGAGACAAAAAGCATCAAGAGTTGGATTGCCAAGACATGGAACAGTTGAAACGGATTCAACAAAATGTATAAGCTCTACAAATGGCTCCAGGCCGCTAGCCGAAATGTGCCGGGATTAAGATGGGGAATCTTGCTTAACGAGGCGATCGAAAGGTGGAAGTAGCATTTCCAGAGCACCAGGAGAAACGACGATGACGGTATTGTGTACGGCGGAGACAAGCCAGCACCCTCGATGAGGGAAGTTAAAGACGCCATCAAAAAGTTGAATGAGCAACAAAGCAGCAGGAAAGGATGGTATCGATGCGGAACACATCAATATGGAACCGGAAAAGCTGGCGATGCTACTTATCCGGCTCGAGATAGGATGCACACAAACTGAGTCAGCAGAATATCAATCCAATTAAAATTCAAGTCAATATAAAATACATCTGATGATGTTTTATGTGAAATTAAGATTTGGTTGAAGCCGAGTAGGTAGTTGTTTCAGCAGAGTAACACGTGCATTTTTTAAAAAAAGAAAGGCAACTGGCTCAGGTTCCTCTTTAAAATCTTGATTAATAAAAGAAGCTTCATGTACTTATTTTCTTAAATCCCTTAAAAATAAAAACAGATACAAATTTACTGCCTTGTTTCTTCCCCAGTCCAACTCACCTCAACTTCAGCAGCAGCAACAACAACTTCAACAACAACAGCAACAAAACCAACCGCACACACCCAGTCTAGTGGTGTCGGTTCCCTGTCGACAGCTACCGTACCTGGCATAAATCTACCGACGAGCAACAGTGGTAGTAGTGGCAGCAGTTCCACCACAACCAGCAGCAGCAACAACACCACCAACTCAAACAGCAATGTCCCGCCGCCGACGAGTAGTCAGCAGTCGGGTAGCAGCAACAACAGCAGCAGTAGTGGCAACACCCCCAACATCATCTCCCCCGGCCAAATGCCACCAGGGTCGAGTCTGTACCAGCAAATTGCGCACCGATCCGGCTCCGAGCAGCTGCTGAACGCGCACAGCACCAACCGGTCCAGCCCGGTCATCCAGCAGCCGGCGCCGAGCCACGTGATCCAGAATGCGGCCCACTCGATCCTCGAACGGCACTCGCCTTCGATGAGATCGTCACCCTCGATCATCACCAGCGCCAGCTCGCAGCAGCAGCACCAGCAGCCGCCGCCACCACAATCGCACAACAATCTATTTTTGACCGCGGCGATGGACCTCAACTCCGGCAGCAGTTTGTCCGGGGGCGTGTCCGTACTGCAGAGCATTTCGCCCGTGCCGCCGATGAGTGCCATACAGAGCACGTCGTCGTCTCCGATTACGCCCGGGGGCGATGGCGGTCTCAAGATAACCTTCGAGAAGCAAGCGCCCACGACGAACGCCCGCATTACGGCTCTTCAGGAGCAGGAGCAGCAGCTGGCTGGGCGGAGGTCGAGGTAAGCGAGAGTATTTTTTTGTTTTGATTGGTTTTGGTTTACATACATTCATTATTATGAGATTTAGTTAGCATGGTGTTTAGTCAGGTTGAGCTTGTAGTTTGCTTTTGTAGATAAGTTGAGCTTTTGCGAAATACAAACCAACAGTAGGAACTAACATCGACATTTTTTCACAGAGTCGGGCAACATTCTGAATTTTACAGATTTCCTCAAAAGGACATTAAATTTTCATTAGAAACCCACAGATCATAGTTTATGTTAAGGTAAAAAACTAAAGTTAATTTAGTAGATTAAATAAAGCTGGTTTGTATTTAGCAGTAAGTCATCACAATTCCTCAGTTCCACTTTTCAGTTCAGTTCAGTTCTTCACTCACATGGTATCTTACAATGAAACATGATCGATGCCTCCAACAAAAACGTCAATATTTTTTCTCCCACCCACTACCATTTGTACACAGATCACAATCAAGAGAACGTGGTGGTGGTACCGGAAGTGGAAACAACTCGGGTGGCGGCGGCGGCGGTGCTGGTAAAACACGAATCTCCAAAAAACGGTCACTGCAACAGCAGCAACAACAGCAACACCAACACCGTTCGTCCCCGCTCATCAGCTCCGGCACGTCGTCCTCTTCTTCCACCCCTTCTTCCTCTACCAACAACGCAATCTATCCGTCTAACGAGCCCACCACCACCACCACAACCTCCACCAGTCGTAGCTCTACGCCTAGTCACACTAACACGGCCAATGGTAACAGTAGTAACAGTAACACCGCTGCCGGACCGCAACTCCCGGAACGCCACTCTGCCCACAACTCCGACAAGCTTTCCCACTTTACGCCCTCCGCTTCTTCGTCGTCCTCCGTGACGGTCCCGGCCGTCAACGCGCTGGTCAGCTCTTCTAACACTGTCGTCCCTTCGGTCGGAACGCCGGTCATCGAGAGCGTTGGCTCGGTCGTTCCGGCAGCGTCTCCGCTGGTGGCCGCCAAACTCTTCCAAAGCAGCAGCACAACCCCGGACCACGGTCACGGCGGCGTCGGCACCAACCCCAGTAGCAATAACCATAATAACACCAGTAACAGTAGTAACAGTAACAACAGTAATAACGCTGTCGTGGTCACGCACACCGGCAGCAAGAAGCTTAGATCCTCGCAACCGTCGGTTGAAATACCCTCGCCATCTACTTCCAGAACGCCGGACAATAGTTTCGGTTCCAATGCGTCGTTTAGCGGTGGCGGCGGCCTCAAGTTCTCGTACGAAGCCCAAACCCCGACCACCACCATCCTCTCCGCAGCGGCAAATCCGGCCCAAATGGGGGCGACCTCGACGATCATCACCGCCCCACAGCCGATGGTGGTCAAAGAGTCGCCGCCCAGCTCGCCCGGATCGGACACGGGAGGAGTTACAGGGGGCTCGCGGCGGAAGCAACAAGCGCAACCGGAAGCTGTCGACCAACTCGAACGCTGGCAAGAGTGGTGTCGCTGTCGGCGTCGGAATCGTCGGCGATGCTGTCGGCGGTGGCGCCGGACCTCCTCTCGACGCCAAGGACAGTAAACTGTTCCAGAATGGAGTTGTGCACGCGACGCACATGCTCGGCAACCAGCTCAATCCGAACAGTACGGTGGCGCAGAAAATGTCCGACCAGCTGTGCATGGAGGTCGATGCGCACTCGTTCGTGGAGGCGCCGACGGCCATGCTGGGACCGCCGTTCCCAGGAAAGAGTCAAGCGGTAAGTTGGCTTCCCTTGGATCCATTTATAGATTGTTTTTCACCGATGGTAAAATTTAGGTCGGTAAATCAAAACAACACAATCCATTTTTTTCGTATTTCGGTAAGAAAACTAAAGCGGTATACGCACTTCGGAAGGAATCGGTCAAGAAAAATTTCAAATGGGCAACAGTGGCAGTGTAAGCAAGCCAGAGAGGGTGAAGAAAAGCCCCAAGAAATCGTTCCCTCTTCTTTGTTCTGCTGTTCGTAAAGCTGTTTCTTGACCCCTTTCCTTCCGATCAGCATACCAGCCTTAAGATAGTAGCGACAAAATCTAGATTTTATTTTGGAAAGGTCCTATAAGCTATTGTGTTTCATATGTTTATAGGATATATTAAAAAAAATAATAGTAACAACGTTGGAAATAATTGTTTTATAAAATATGTTTTGGAGTTGTTGTTTTATTGTTTTTTGATAGGCACTTTTTAGTTTGACACCCTTTTTGACACGGAGTTCACACACACTACCAAACGTTTGTTTAAAAAAGTGTCAAACCAAAAAGTGACCAACCACCGGGGGTTGAGTGTATTCCCCATAAATCATCATAAACATTGCACGTAATTTTTGTCAGTCCCTTGGCGAGAGGGGGAAAATCCTTATTTGCGGCTGACAATTAGAAAATGCTTGTGCTGTTGAATAGAAGGAAAAGTTTGATATTTTTTCTTTAAATTAAAAGAAAAGAACAAAATTGAACACGGGATGGGTAAAAGAGAAGGGGAAAAAGGAGAAGCAAAAGAAAAAACGAAAGATAAATGAAGAGAGAGAGAGCATGAGCATGAGAGAGAGAGAGAGATAGAGAGAGAGAGAGAGATAGAGAGAGAGAGAGAGATAGAGAGAGAGAGAGAGAAAAGATAAGAGAGGGAGATAGAGAAAATAGAAGAGAGAGAGAAAAGAAAAGAGAGAGATAGAGAAAACAAAAGAGAGATAAAAGAGAAAAAAAAGTAAGGTATTAGCAGGGTTGTCAAGTGGCCAGATGAATATGGGAAGGTCTGATGTTTAAAGTTTCAGCCAAAATAAGTTATAAGTTTTTTTTGTTTGTAGTTTTATCATATTCGAACTAAATGATGTCTCTGTATACGATAAAAGGCTTGCCCTTATGTATATTTTTGAAATAAAGATACAAATACAAATACAAATAATGATAATCATAAAGTGAATATCGAAAAGTTTAGTAATGTTTTATGAAAATGTAAATTCAACAAATTTGAGGTCGAATAAATCAACCTACACACTTTTTAATAATTTAATATTCTTCCTCCCCTTCGCCAATGTGTGATTTCAAAATGTTTGATTGCCATATTTTTCGAGACATCTTGTCGGTAGATTGAAAGAAATATAGAAAGAGGAAAAGAGTACATCTCTCAGAGAAATAAAACAGATAGATAGAAAAAGAGATAAGGAGATGGAACGAGAGATTTACAAGATAGATAGAGGAAGAGAAAATATGATTGAACGAGAGATGAACATCTTGACCGAGCCACGTAGCCCAGTGGTAACGCTTCCGCCTCGTAAGCGGTAGATCGGGGTTCAAATCCCGGCTCGGACCAACACAACTGGTGATCTTTTCCCTTCTGGAATCGATTGCTTATTAAAGGGAAGGTAGTGTATCGTCACAAACTGGACCTTATCACGACACCTTAGGGAGGCGACCTATGGAATGTTAACATTAACCTTAACATGTTAACATTAAGTTGAGAATGAAACTGCCACTGAATCCGCTTTGTAAATGCCGGCCCCGATACTCTTCAAGGGTGTTCCCCTCAGGAACTGGGAAAGATTTACTTTTTTACTTGACTAGAGATAAACAAAATAGATAGAAAGATCGATATATAGAAAGATACATAGAAAGATAGAGAGATAGAAAGTTAGAGAGATAGAAAGTTAGAGAGATAGATAGATAAAAAGATAGATAGATAGATAGATAGAGAGAGAGAGAGAGAGAGAGAGAGAGAGAGAGAGAGAGAGAGAGAGAGAATTAATTTTACTGAAGAAACATAAATCGTCGCTAACATTACAAATAGCGCCACAATACAGCACAGAAAACCAGTTTGCAACATAGAACAGAGAGTTGCTCTACGAATATAACATCAAAGAGAAATCTAGAAAACCCCTAATACCACATAATTTGGCTAACAGGATTTTTAAAAATGGGTATACAAAAGAATAAGGTAGAGCGTAATGGAAAAGATACACAATTTGAGGAAAACATCACGTAAGACAACACAGAAAAAGGAGATAGAAAAGAACAAAAGTAGAGGAACAAAAATTAGACCAAAATAAGCAAGGGTGATGGAGAAAAATTATGTCTAATCTAATCTAATCTAATCTAACCCTAGCGCAGCCAGTCTTTCGAGGGCATCCTGGAAAATGTCTTAGGTTGATTAACGCCTAGCATCCTCTTGTCATTATTAACAATTGCAGTGCCTCAATGCAATAAATTGCTTAGCAGAGGCGACGCGTGGCCAAAATGTTTACCTGTTCAAACAATCTTTTCAGTAATTTTCAAGTTTTTTAGCTCAATTATATTTAAAAAATATCTTTTATACATGATAAAGAGAAATTAGATGATGTTAGCAATATTGTTGTGAGAATTATTGATCACATGATTTTTATTGAAATAGTAACTTTTTCAAATTACAGTAATGATCATCCTTTAAGAAGTGTAAAATTGAAATGTTTTTTACATTGTAGTTTTCTATAATTAGCTTGTTTTGTAAATGAATAAAAAACTAAATCAAAACTCAAAAATGAGGCGTAATCCAACCACAAGTTTTTCCCTGGAGTTTTCTTTAGAATGACTTCTCTTATGTTCCATTGGATTAGATTAGAGCAAAATTGTTAATTATTTTCAAATCTCACTAAGCAAACCTTCCGGATGTTGACCATTCTAATCCTGAAATCACGTGCTCTAGTTTCCTGACCAAAACAATTAGGCCATAAAAAATTTATTTTACGTTTCTCTTCAAAATTTCCCTAAAAAACTAGAAGAGAAAAAATTAATATCGATGATAATAAAAATTTTCATTTATCAAAAACTCGTGCAATCGATTGGACGTTTAACCTTAATTTTTGCATTGATTTTCAAAATGGGCTTTTTAAGCATATAACAAATTTTGAATTGATAGCCACAAATAAAAAATAATTGCCATAATTAAGTATAAAAAGTCTGAGTTTTTTTGTTTTTTTACTGCGTCTCATATCTCAATATAAATCCATAAAATAAAATAAAAAACATCACTTTATAAAATTTTCCGAAAAAAAAATTTAAACGATCAAAACTCAAGAATTCAAACCAAGTAGACATTATTACGACAGCTTATTTAAGCTTTGTTTTTATTTTTGTTTTTGTACAAATAACTTTTGAAGTAAATTATCGTATGCTTGGTAGGTTAAAGATTTCGTTCTATTTTCTTCCAAATTATTTTGCAAATCTGTCGATATGAACATGCTTGCTTACTTTTGACAGGGCTATTTATTACTTTATTTCAGTTAAAAACGCTTTTTTGAAGCAACATTTTTAAAAAGTTTTACTAAAATATTTGAGCAAGCACGCCAAATCGTCTTGGAATCATGGAACAGCCAAGCGCATTCGTGTCCATAGAGCTCTCAATGAAAATCTAACGCGCACTGAAAATCCTCCCAGCAGCCACCAACCTGTTCGGATTTTCCATGCACGTGTTCCCATACAACGCATCAAAATACACAGAAAGCCGCCCCTATATGTACACGCTGGACGGTATGAATGTGGTAGTTCAGGGTGTGCATGAAAGCTTTTGCACAGTCGACATAAAATCGCGCGAGCCGAGACGCGAGCAGGGAGAGAGCAAAGTTCAAAGAGAGAGAGAGAAAAACTCCAGATTTTGCTCTCTCCCTGCTCGCGTCTCGGCTCGCGCGCTTTTATGTCGACTGTGCAAAAGCTTTCATGCACACCCTGAACTACCACATTCATACCGTACAGCGTGTACATTAGGGTGTAATATGGTTGTATGGAAAAAAATAAAGTTGTCCAAATTTAGCGAGCACAGCAATTTTTCAGTTCCTTTTGGGGTCCTAAACAACTCCCCAAAGTTTGGGAACGATTGGTTCAGTCCTCACATTGCGCAAAGCGATTCAATTTCCATATAAATTGTATGGGAAAAACATTTTTGGATTTTGATTTTGATATTTACACGCTACTAAAACGATTGTATTCGGATTCTGGATGTGTCTACAACTTTCCCCAAGAGAATGGTGCTAGCTTGTCGCTGAAAGAAGATACAGCGTCCTCAAAACTCGTCTAAAACGTGTTTTTGATCGAAAATCACGTTTTAGACGAGTTTTGAGGACGCTGTATCTTCTTTCAGCGACAAGCTAGCACCATACTCTCTTGGGGAAAGTTGTAGAGCACATTCCAGAGCATCCGAATATGAATCCGGTTTTAGTACAGCGTGAAACGTGGATTTTGTAAATATCAAAATCCAAAAAAAAATGTTTTTCCCATACAAATTTATATGGAAAATTGAATCGCTTTGCGCAATGTGAGGACTGAACCAATCGTTCCCAAACTTTGGGGAGTTGTTTAGGACCCCAAAAGGAACTGAAAAATTGCTGTGCTGGAAAATCGATTTTCATATTACACCCTAGTGTACATATTGGGGCGGCTTTCTGTGTATTTTTTGATGCGTTGTATGGGAACTCGTGCATGGAGAAATTCGAACAGGTTGGTGGCTGCTTGGGAGGATTTTCAGTGCGCGTTAGATTTTCATTGAGAGCTCTATGGATTCGAATGCGCTTGATTGTTTCATGATTCTAAGAAGAGTTGGCATGTTCGTTCAATTATTTTGATGAACATATTTTAATTCTTTCTTCATAAAGAAATCAAAATGATCCACCTGTCCTATGAACAGGTGGACGCGACGCCTCTGTTGCTTAGAAACATCACAAACGTTAAAGCGGCCAGGCCAACTGCGTAAAGTTAACCGCAAAGATGATTCGTTGAAGTGGATTGAGTTTGAGCACGAGTGTTCAAACCACAATACATTTCTGAATCTACAGGGGAGGAAGAAACGTGGGGATCCCCCGCTCACGTTCCTATATATAAAAGCAATGATTCGTTGGGAGCACCATGCTAAGAAGTTTTGGTGCTCCGGGACCCTCGGGGATGGGACATTGTATTTCCACAAATGCCCTGGACATTTTTTGCCGTGGTTATAGCGCCACAACTCGCTCGGGTGATGGAGAAAAATTATGTGGTAAATAGAGGGTGACGAGCGGGAATTCCCGGGAAAAATTTCCCGGGAAATCGCCCATTTTTGGATCTCTCGATTCCCGGGAAATTCGGTCGAGACTCCCGAGAATTTTTTAACTTATAAATATTGAAGCAAACATAGATAAACTAATAAGAAAAACATTTTGAAAAAATTGTTTTGAACATTTAATGTTCGATGTTCGATGTTCAATTTCGAAAAAACCAATGCTTCTCTAATCTTCTTATCCAGAAAGTTTAAACTTTAACTTGTCAAAAATTCCAAACGCTAGAATTGAGAAAAATTTGGACCCCAAAATTTACCTTTAAAAATATTTACCAGTTACACCCCAGACATGAAATCAAATGTTTTATTTTCAAATATTTTTTTTTTAATTATTTCTAAGAGGGAAAAGATTTTTCAAGTTAAGTTTATTTCCATAATCTTCTCTTGAGCATAGCAATCCTCATAATCTAGTTTTTTGTGAACATATGTTGACCTCAAAAATAACAAAAAAAGTTGAATTTGTTGTTTTCAGTCGATGTTTATCATATTGCAAAATTCCCGATACTGGAAAATTATATATTAGTTATATTAGTTATTTTTTTTACAAAAATCTAATAACAACTTTGTGCAACTTTTGAAAAATGACTCAGTGCGAATTAAGATTCGTAAACATTTTAAACTATAATTTTGAGTCTTAAAAGCTCAGGAAACGATTTTGTATTTTCAAAAAAATCAAAAAGTTTCATATAGTTCCTTAAAATTATGAGGCTGCTTAAATTACCGTCTCATAGAATTAGTATAAATCAATTGTAACTGAATTTATTAAAAACAAAAACAAATTTATTACTTTTCATTTTATTAAATTTTAGCACTATTGGCATAGTAAAAAAACTCCCGGGTCCCGGGAATTCCCGGGAAATGGCCAAATTCAACTCTCGATTCCCGGGAAATTGAAAATCTCGAGAATCGTCACCCTCTAGTGGTAAAGAAGAGGGAATAAGGGAGGGATAAAGGAAAAATAAATAGAACAGAGAAAAAATATTAAAACTGCAGCGATAGTGAGACAGATAGACAGTAACAATAGAGTGAGAATGAAATGAATACAAGTGGAGGAGTACAAGTAGAGAGTTAAAGAAAAAAAGGAATGTTATACAAGAGATATTATTAAAATAGTGAAAGAGACGGATCTAGGACTTAATGGAAATAAAGGTCAGCAATTTACAACAAATATTCCAAAGGGAACCAAAGAAAAAATGCATATAGTTCGAAAATTGACAAAATTTATAAAAAAAACCATCTGTTCGTTATAAAAACCAACCTTAACATAAACAATTCTCTTAGAAAATATTTCAAAATTTAACACTTTCCATCTCCCTTAGGCCCGATCCAGCAACGCGACCGCTCCCCAACCGGCCCCACCCTCGCTCAGCTCGATGCTGTCGGGCAGTGGGACGGCCACCGCCAACGGTAACACCCCCCAGAGTCTGGAGCAGCTGCTCGAGCGGCAATGGGAACAAGGATCTCAATTCCTGATGGAGCAGGCGCAACATTTCGACAGTGAGTCCGCTATCCGCGTCCATGTCCTGGCCGCCCTTCGATACTGATGGTTTGTTTTTTTTTGTGTTTCTTGTTTATAGTCGCATCGTTACTGTCCTGCCTGCACCAATTGCGAAGTGAAAACATCCGGCTTGAGGATCACGTGAACAACCTGGTTGCGCGGAGGGATCACCTGCTGGCAGTTAACGCGAGATTGGCAATTCCGTTGAACCCGGCCGCTCTGGGAGGGGTTGGTCTTGGGGGAGGGGGAGGAGGAAGTGGTGGTGGCGGCGCCAGTGGTGGAACAGGAGGAGGCCCTTCGGGGACGGTAGGTGGAAGTGGTACCGGTTCCGCGGGATCTCAAGGTATGTTGACTTGAATGCGTTGATGATAATTCTAAACAGCAAGACACATGTGACTTTTGCAGGTCAATTCAACAACATGCACGGCAACGGACCGCACGAAGGAGGTGGAAGTACGACGACCACGACGAGCGCCATCTCCAGCCGGAGTAGTCGGATACAGCAGCATCAGTCCCAGCAGCAGCAGCAACAGCAAACACAATCTCACTTTGGCAGCAACTCTACCGGTCAGTTACCACTGGAAAATGGTATCGACTTTAGACACTCAAACACGACACACCAGAACACCAACAGCTCATCGATCAGGTAAGGAACCAACCTGCGGGAAATCACCCGGAAAGCAATCCTTTTTTCCTCTCTTTGTTATAATTTTCCACCATTTATTTATTTACGAATCGTTTTTTTTTTCTTTCTATTGTGCTCTTTATTTCTATATCTTTGGCCTTCTCCGTCTATCACACAATCGAATCACAAATTTGCGCGCCTCAGCGAAAAACCCAACACAATCTACGTCAACTTTTGAAAGGAATCAAAAGTGGTGGTGGTGGTGATTCCTGCTGGTTTCTGTCTCCTCCTTCTCCGAACGGGTTGGCCTAGCCAATCTCTGCTGCCTGGTTACACACACACACTCTTGTAGCCGACGCACGCCGGACACACGCGGGACTTGTCTAAAGTTTATCTGGCAATTTAGCTGTTTAGCGCGATAGGAAAAGTGATTTATTTTGTCTGTTTTTAGTTTTTACTTCGGAACAAATGTTTTTTTTTTTTTCGTTTTCTTTAGTTGGCTGCAAAATGCTTTTTAACACTTTATACTTTTATTTTTGTATAAAAAAATAATAAAGTAAACTGTCCTGCCTTCTAGGTTTAGTTATTATTTTTCAGTTATACAATAATTTATACTTGGTTTACAAGTAAAACGTCAGACTAGTTGAAGGTATCGACCAGAAATATTTAATTTAATTATTTTTAGTAAATAAAATTTAATTGGATTCGACTAAATTCTGTTTTTTACTTTCATTCGTTTCGAACACACCCTTGCTTTATTTTTTCCTATTGTTGAGAGAAATGTTCTGTTCAGTTCCTTCATTTTTTGTCTTTTTCCCTGGGAAGGTTGTGGGTCTTTTGCAGCTCAAGTGGATGCCCCTACACATTTCATATGATACAATTAATTTTTTTTTTCATTTCTGCTAACCAGTCTTAATACAATGCTTTTGAGTAGGCTTAGTGATTTTTCACGCTAAAAAAATGCAAATTTCACGGGGACCCTAATTCCAAAACACACGCCGATCGTGAATTATTGAAAATAAACCTGAAATTCTTATGTTAAAATTACAGAAACTAATTCTTTTGCTTCAATATATATACATTTATCAATAATCTTCACTAAATGTGTCACGTTCAAACCCGAGCAGACGGAAACAACTTGGGATTAACATTTTTTGATACTTGAAAATATTGTGGATTTAGTTGGTAGCTGAATTTTCTGGCATCTTCTCACGGTCGTGGATAGACCTAGGGGTTCTCAATTGGAGTGAAAAAGTTCAAGTTATAGAAAAAATATGGATTAAAATTTGGCTTTTTAATCACTTCTTGGACATTAGGAATAATGGTTTGTACATGCTCGCAAATTTTTTATTCAGTCGAAGAAATATTATTTTTCTTGAAACATTATTTAATTTTTAACCACATGATCACCCCTAATTCTGGAGCGATGCCGCCATCACGCGACCGCGTGCTCCGTTTGTTTGTCAACAAAGCTGCAGCTGGATGGTGAGACGAAGTGAGAGGGGGAAGGGTTTTGACATTTTTATGCCCGCATCTGGCCCGCCGCCTATTTCGTCGGTTACCAATTCGAGCCAAACATTTCATTAGGGCACAAAACCAAAACGTAAACATTCGGGATTATTCCACTATTCCATTCTGTTGGGAGAACGTCCCTATTACGACGCGGCGACTCATCCGCTGACATCTGTCAGCTCGATAGACGTCAACCGCGCCGGAAGTTCGAGTGGAGAAATCATTATTGTTCGACCCTAGCAAGTAGACGCACACGTTTTGTATTTCTGAAAATAAACTTTAAATTTGTTGGTTGCGTACTACAGTTTCTACTTATTCGATAATCCAACACATTCAATAGTACACTCCCTACATGCCCTCCAAGAATCAGATTGATAACAAACAATTTCCTATTGAAAAAATCAAAAACACAAAAGGGCACATAACCATTTTCACTGCAAACCAAAAAAAAAGTTCAAATGTGCCCTTTTATTTTTCGTTAGGTTTTCGTACTTGAGGAACTTTGTGTGTTTTAAAATGAACTTTTCATACATTCTCAACACTAATTCACTACAAAAAAAAGTTTGGTTTACTTTTCACCAAGGATTTCTGCAGAGAAAAACTTCGTCAAAAAACAATATTTAATACGGTCCAGCGGCTGCTATTCAGTACACTTTAGAAGAATTTTTATGTTTCACGTACCTCATTTACACTATTCAATCACAAAACTTCACCAATTATCAAAATTTCTACTGAATTCCTCATTATTTCTAACTAAACAAAAGGGCCCGTAAACATCATTCCAAACAACAATGCGGTGACAGCACTTTAGTGCCCTTTCAGCTCTTTTCGAAATTGCATTTAGAAAGGGCCCATTATGAACAACAGTTGGAAAGTTAAAAGGGCCTAATAACGAAATTTTCTTAATTTATGAGTTTTATTGCGAAAATCAACAAAAATTAAGAAGCATTTAAGCAGAGTTGAGGATAATGATGTGTTTTATAGTATCATCAGTTAAAATACCAACAGTCAGGCTTCTTTTTAAATAGGAATTGAAACAAGTTGTCCACTTTTGCAAGCGATTTTCTCGAATCGCGGTTTTTGGTTTTGTGCCCTAATGAAATGTTTGGCTCGAATTCTGGAGTTTTTTTTTAAAAGGTCCAATTAACCAATATTTCAGTTTTTGCTTTTGGGTGTTTTTAAAACCCCTGACTCAAGTCGGTTTCAAAACACCCAAAAGCAAAAACTGGAAATTTGGTTTATTGGACCTTTAAAAAACTCCAGAATTGTTGAGCCGACGGTCGTTTCCAACCAGGGTTGCCAGGTTGCCAGGGAATGCCAGGTTTTTCAAGTGTCAGCCAGAATAAAGATTCATCCTTCTCAGTGCCAGATATTGACAGATTTTGCCAGATTTTTACTTCATGATTTTAATTGAAAATCAAAAATATTAGAATGTGTATATTTTACCTTTTCTAGGCTTTGAAAACAGTTGAAACACCTGAATTCTACAAACTTTTGAATTCATTTATATTCTCCCCCATCTTCACCATTGATATTTGTTAGATTTTCTTCTGCCAGATTTTTCAAGATTTTTGATCGATACTTTGCCAGATTTTCTAAATTTTTACCTGGTAACCCTGTTTCCAATGACCGAGTCCAGCAAGGTACTGATCGTACAATATTAGGCCAAAAAATATTATTTTATTTATAACAAGGTTTGTTATTCGTCGTTATGATTTTTTGTTGTTGGATTGTTATTGTAATAACAGACTAATATCATTTTTAGCTACTCTTCGAACAAATCAAGAGTTTTCTTAATGGTTCTATAAACATATGAAAGACAATAGCTTATACAGGATGGCCACTCAAGTCGGGAAAAAGTCGGGAATTCGCCAAAAGTCGGGAAAAAGTCGGGATTTGTGATTTATTTTGTCAAAAAGTCACGAATCCCAAGAATACTTGTTTGAGAATTATTTACTAACTCTTGACTTTTTTTTAATATTTTGTACAATTTTCAAGTTAAATCTACACAATTCTTATTGAGTAACTAACTTCACTCACGAAAAGTAGCATTTATAGTGAAAATTTCCTGGCATCACTGGTTCACTCCAACAGGCGCTGCACCAGCATGTTGGTGGCAACCCTTTGTTCTTTTTTTGCCTTCGCTTCTCGCTCGGTTTTCTTCAGCCTTCGATTGGAATGGGTAGTCAAAATTGAAACGTCAAAAGACTTAACGAATGAATTGCGATATTCTAGGTCTAGGTCATCCGAAACATCCCCAAGTTGGGGCCTATGTGTTTACCGCCGTACATGCATGAGGTAGGCCATTTTCGACTCGCGTAGCTTCAGGGTGTTTCGACTAGCAGAGATATGATTTGCTGGGGTGTCCTAGGTCATCCAAAGATATTGTATTTTTCCTGTTGAGATTTTTTACGTAACGGCCTACGGTTCTACCGCTGTTACAAGGCCAAGATAGCTTCAGGAAGCTTTCTTGATCATCGTTGATCGGAAGGCACGCCGTCGCATGAGTTCTGTTAGGTTATTGTATTAAAAATCACACGCTAAGGGGTTGCATACAAGTAAATCGGCAAAAATATCGTCGCAGGTCCTGTCGCTAGCAATCAGACTCAAATTTGGGATTCAGGCTCAGTACACCTAGGGGGTCACTTTTTTACATAATTCCAAAACTAACCTGAATAACAATACAACTTTTTGTAGAGGTAAACTGGTTAATTATTAGTTTATGATGGTAAAAACTTTGACAAAAGAAACCAAAGGTTTAACTTCTAATCAATAGCATTGAAGGTGAATGCTGCTAAGTCAAAGGCCAATTGTGAACGATGACCATATTTTAGTTTCCTTTATCTTCTAACCATGTAAGCACAATTTATTATTTTATCTTTATTTAATGCGAGCCACATATAACTCCATAATGAACCCCAAAATAACAACTTTTCCAGGCATCACTCCCCGTCAAGTCAATCCTATCCAAACCCATCCAACTCAACCGGTCGACAGCCTCCACCAACATCCTTAGCATCGGCGGCAACGGCGTCTTCGAACGTCGTCGGATCTATGCCTCCGGAACAACCCCCGCCCTCGTCACACTCCCGACGAGGTGGCGGCGGCAGCAACTCAAGCAACGCACCCAGTAGCAACAGTACCTCGTCATCGTCGTCATCTTCGGCGGCGGCAGCTTCGGTGTATCAAAGCCAGCAGCAAACGATTTACAACACCGCCCATCAGGTAGAGTAGACTCGATGTCGGAAGAAGCGGTTAGATCCGTTGAATCATTCATAAACTCATTCAATCACCTTCATTCGAAAATCTCACGAGTGCGTGTGTGCTTGCGTTTGTGTAGAGCAAGAGCGTGTGGAATAGTTTCATCACGAATTGTTTTTCAACCACCTAGATTCCGCTCTTGTTGGAGCATCACCAACAGGAGCACCATTCCCAACAGCCACCACAGCAACAGCAGCAGCAGCAACCTCCTCACCATCTCCGGCAAACGCCACCGACCGTTCCGTCGACATCACGTTCGCACGGGGCGTCACGTGGCGGTTCCAACCTGGGACCGTCCGCCCACCAGCTGCACCTTCACCATTCCCATCCATCCCACCATCCTTCTTCGTCGTCGTCGTCTTCATCGGCACACGCGCCACATCCACCCCCACAACAACAACAACCGCAGCATCAGCAGCCGCTTCCGCAGAGGCAACGGCACTAGGCTTAAAGAAAAAGACACGGGTTGACACCATGTTGCAGATATTAATATAAATATTACAACAACAACAAATTGTGTACATAAAGTTTTAGCAATTCAACACATACAAAAGCACAACAAAAACAAACACACATTTAACACCCACCCTTCTCACTATGCGAATTAGTTTGAACAAAAAAAAAAACTTCCTTTCGGAAAGACTGCTACCGGAATGGGGGCACCGTCAAAATCAGCACCCAAATCTGATTATCATCGGTGCATGCCAAATACCAAAAGACTTTCACCCATTGAATGCGTCTTCAGCACCCACTCACCGCAAAAAAAAAGAAATCACCAAAATTTATCCCGGGCAATCTCTCTCCGGCAGAGTTGCTTTTCTGCACTCTGTTGTCAACGTTCTCGCGCTCGCACTATTGTTCGAGAAATTTGATTATTTCTATCTGTATTACAAAAAAAAACTTCCTTGCTTTTTGCCTGTTTTTGAAGCCGCCATAAGTCAGGGGTATTAAAAAATTGTAATTATTGGTCCCCTTCAACAAAAAAAAAATCCATACTATAATTTGAAACGCATTTAGCACATTTGGTTAAAGTTTTGGCAAATAAGAAAGCTTAATGATTTTGTTTTAGCAAGCAAAAACTACTAAAGGATGTAATAGACTACGGCAAACAAGTCTGCCTGCTTTGTTTGTTTGCAGAAACGGCAGCCTATATGACTTTGTTTGCGAGTTTGGAAAACGGTCAAACACAATAAAGTGCAAGTTTGTTTGTTTGTTTGCCATAGTCTAATACCTCCTAGTTTCTAGGGACTTCAAAAAGAATAAAGAGATGCATAAGTCCATGCACTATTTCTTGTTTTTAAAGCTCTCCGATCGGGCTCAACATTTTCTGGGGGTTCCTTGACCAAGAAAATAAACCCGTTTTTTTTGTTTGGCCATTAGGCCACCGTGTTATGGTGGTACCAAAAATGGAAATGTTTATCAATTTTCGCCAAAACCACATATTGAAATTGAAGTTGTTAAAGACGCACAAATGATGCAAACGGGAAAAATCAACTTTATTCACTAAAACTGCGATAGGTTGAAAAATTTGAACAATGACTTATACTTTTCTGGGCACTGGAATATCAGTAGTTGAAAGACCCCTTTCCTTCCGAACTCCGTATTAGCCTTTAATATATTTTCAAACTTTTAAAGAACCATTGCACTTTTTGAAACGTTAGCTACTGGGAATAATTTGATAATTGGTTCAAATTTGTATATATGATAACTCTTATTTAGACCACAACAATACCACATTGAAGCCATGAGACTTTTTTGAGTATTTTTTCGAGGTATATCCAATTCTTTGAATTTTTATACAGGTTATTTTTGCAACTTTAATCGGACCCTGAAAAATTAAAGAGTCCACAAAAAATTAACGTTTTGTAGGGGAAAATGCATTTGCCTCGGGCATTTATTTAAGACTTTTCGGTATTTTAACGTTCTACATATTACAGTTCCTTAAAAAGTAAGAGTTGACATAACAGAACAGAATTGTAAAACTATCAAAGATACAGAAATTTCCCTATATTTTTTTTTCTCACGGATCTGAATGCATTGAATTCGAAATGCAAATTAAATATTGGCTCAATATTGATGAATTTTATTTTTTCTAATATGTACCTCTTTAAAAAAAGATCTTAAAATAGCTATGCCCCACCCGAAAAAAAGCTAACAAAAAAGTAATTTAATAAACATCAACCATAATGAAATGCTTTTTGAATTTAAGTCTGTTCCATTCATCGTTTTTATTTTCCCACCTTAAGTTATTTGTTTACAAAAACATCAAAAAGATACTCACATTATGGATCACAACTCCAAATTAGTCCGTAAGCAAGTAGCAAAATGTGCAACGCAGTAATGTTGTAAATAAAATTTTAAACTCTTTTTTTTTCGAAGTCATGCCATCTGTATTGAGATCAACTTCTAAAGCAAGTTAGGAATCGTTAGTCGAGTACGTTAAAAACCCTGAATTGGCGTTTGCTCCCGATTGACCTTTTTTTGTTTTTGTATGCATTTTATGTTTTCAACTAGCAAATTGTTAAGCTTCGTAAATGCATTGGATTATTTTCGTGGACATCGTCGTAGCAATATAGTTTGATGTGAAATAATTGTAAACCACAGCCACAGACAGACAGCACACTCAGGTAATTCATGCTCTGTTTACTTTTGGTATTGCAAAGTTACAGTTGAACAGGCTTTGTGCGCTTAAAACAGAGGCAAAGTGAATAATGGTTGATTCGTTTGCACAAAAATCTATTGGCAGAATACATTTCAAGAGGAAACACATTGTGTGAAGTAACGTAAGTCGTTAAAGAAAAGCAAAATATCCAGCAAATGCATGATCTATTCGAATTAGTGAGAAATAGAAACCCTTACAAAAATACCTAAAGAGTGTCGAAAGCACGCTGTATCGCGATATCTAGTGCAATGAAGAAATAAAATGAAACTATCACAATTTAGCCTTATTCAAATGGCGGAATATCACATCCTTAACTCAATCCAATCAGAAGAGGTAATCAAAAAATCACTTTTGTTTCTGAAATTTTCAAATAAAATTGGCAGCAACACAAGCCTCGCGTCAACTGCGGTGGCAACAAAACGGCTAATTTTCAAACGCACACGTTAAACGATACAAATACGTTGAAAAAATGGGGTTTTAGTCAGTGCTTGCATGCAACAATACAGTACTTGTTCGGTAACTGGTCTGAAAACGTAGCCCAGTCATCGAATGCTGCTCGCTAACTGGGCTGAACGAAAAATTACGATAGGACCACCGATGCATAATATTTTCCTGATGAAATATAAAAATAAAAGTCACTCAAATTTATTTACAATGCTTACTTTTCATTTTTCTCCCTGGAGATGGAGCCACACGTTGCCGTCGTTTCATGGCTATTTGCAAAGATGGTTTCCGATGTTGATATATATCACACATTTATTTTATATTTATATACTTGTGTTGATAGAAATCACAGCAGTTATAATACGTAAAATTGCAAGATATTGATTTTTTTCATTTGAATCTCAATATTCTTGTTCGTAAAATCTGTTAGGAACAGGTTTAAATCTGTTTGATAATGGGGAGGAATAGTTAGTTTTTTGTAACTTTTTTTAGGTTGTTTAATAATTCCAGTTATGTGTAAACCAGTTAAGTAATGCTATCAGAATCTCTGATTTAAATTGAAGTGGTATACTACTAATTTTGAATTGTCAAAAAATCCATAGAGTCTCGATCAATCAATAATGAAATGATATCGGCCAAAATTCGTTAATCTGTTGAACTAACGGTTTTCGGATTGTGGTTGTATCGACCATTGTTGCAAATCGAGGGTCTACTAGAGTTTTGACGATCAAATAGAGCCTAACATTTCAAAAGGACACACAGGTGTGAACAGGATTGTGTCTCTTTCACTCAAATGATAGTTTACATAAGGTATGATAGGGATACACTCTTGTTTGCAAAGCTTGTGTGCTCTAATGAAATGGAAGGCACGAAATAGTCGCCTTAACAACGAGTGTTCAACTTGTTAAATATGAACGTTTCATTAATGTTTATTGTTTTTGGAAGCAGCCAGACAGGTTAAAAAACTAAGTAAAGAAATGTTTGGCTTTGTAATTAAAATTTCGGGGATTTGAGATTCAAGTTATTTTCAGACAATTTAGTTGAGGTTGATTCAAGTTAGTTAGTTTTCCAGAAAAAGGCCACAAGATTTATGTTTCCTTAAAAAGTTAGTTTTCATCTTTAATTTCCAAGTAAATTTATTTGATTTCCTTTAAATTTGAAATACATCATAGGTTCCCTTTGTATAAATCTCAAATTAGTTTTTGATTGAATCATAATCGCAGATTTCCTTTATTCAGTTTTAAAGTTAGATTAACGTAACTGCTCAAGTCATCCAAGTTCTTACTACTCACACCTACACTAATTTTCTTTCACCTTCCCCCTCCCGATCCCCTATATCTTCCGGTGGTGTTCATTTTGTATGCAATACTAGTTCGGCCACTACCCTTTTTTCCACAAGAAACCGGACTTGGACTGACTTGAGGCCGCGTCCCCCACCTTGCTCCGTAAAATGAAAACGAAAACGAATGCTTACTTTTCATTTTTCTTCAATTGTGACTTAAAAACTAATAAAAGTTTTAAAAAGTTTTTTTTTATTAATTGAACATGATTTTTGCATCCATTAACCCCTCGATCATTTCGTTTTTTTATGGTTTTTTGACGTTAATCTGCTTTGCCTGGCTACGGCCCAGTTATCGAGCGCCCAGTTAAACAACGCTCAGTTACCGAACAACTACTGTACTGCCCATGTTCCCATAAATGTCCCATATGTAAAAACAGCAAGCTGAGAAAAACGCATTTCTGGAGTTTTTTTTTTTGAAAAGGTCCTATAAACCAAATTTTCATTTTATGCTTGTTGGGTGTTTTTGAATACCCCTGACTCAAGGCGGTTCTAAAAACACCCAAAAAGCAAAAATTGAAAATTTGGTTTATAGGACCTTTTCAAAAAAAACTCCAGATTTGAAGTTTGTCCCACACCTAAGGCTACGTGTTAAGTTTTTTTTTCGAAAAAACTGGATTTTCTCCTGATTACTAGAACAAATGATCGCATAAATGTCCCATATGAATTTTCATCGATTTCGAGTTATTGATGCAGTTTGGTTCAAAATTGTATGCTCTTTCAAAAGAGCCTATAACATCCAGTATTTTGTTCTAGTAATCAGGAGAAAATCCAGTTTTTTCGTGAAAACTTAACACGTAGCCTTATGTATGGGACAAACTTTAAATGCGTTTTTATCAGCTTGCTGTTTTTGCATATGGGACATTTATGCGAACATGGGCAGTGTAGTGCATTTTACAAGACCAAAAATAATTTTAAGCAATGTTATGTAAAGCATAAAAAACATCATCCCACAAAAAAACACGTTGGAATTAATTGTATTTTTCGAATTATGAGCAAAAAGGTAAATTTATTGACAAAACCACGCAAATGTTGTTTATTTCAAGGTTCTAAAATAAGCTTTCTGAATTGTTAGATTGTTTGAAATAGTTTGTTCAATGTTAAGAATGTTACCAGGAACTATTACGAAGGTAATTAAACAACAACGGAACCTTCAAATTATTTAGAGGATGGGTGGTGGAAAACCCGGGAATTCCCGGGTTTTCCCGAAAAATAATATTTCCCGTTTCCCGGGAAATTTGTAAATTTCCCGGGAATTCCCGAAATTCAAGCGGAAGTATATATTTTCCTTACTTTTTGGTCCCAATTTTTTGAAAATTTATTTAAAAAAAATGAGAGAACCTAACTTAATATTATTCATTTTAATCTACTGTGCATATTGAACTAATAAGAAAAAATCAGGTTCATTTCAGGTGTATTTCAGATAATATTTATTGTAAAACGGGGTAACAATCATAGGATTTCATTCTGTTTTTATTTTTTTCCAACATGTAAGGTTAGTCTCAAGATTATTACTTTGAAAAAAAGGAACTGGTCCATGCATTCTTGTTGGGAAATTTTTTTTTCAATGGTTTTTGAAAAAATAGTGGCGTTGAAAATTATATTTAGCATTTGAGGGTGGCTTTGTACAAAGTATTTGTTGTTAAAATCAGATTTAAAGTGTTCAAATTTTACACAATCACTAAGGTTGCTGATAAGTTTTTAAGAAGAAAAAAAAATCAATGTGTAAATTTACTTAACTTAGTTTATAATCTTTTTAACAATATAAATTTTAGGTGAAATTGATAAAAAGTCAAAATTTTGCCTAAAAATCCTAATGCCTAAATTTGTTGATAAAATTGCGGTCTAGAACAAGTTATTTGCCATGAAAAACATAATTACTGCATGATTTATTTTTTTTGCTTTATGAGTCATAATACCTACTTCTCAACAAAAAAAAATCAATTGATTTTTTTATTTGGTAGGAGTTGAAAGACAGCATATAAAATTAGAAAATTTCGATATTTTTTTATAAAGTTGTATGATTTTGAAAAGCAGTCAAACCATTAATTGACCCCCACACTCATTTTGAACATTACAGTTGCTGTTCTATACAATTTTGTTGCAAAATATAAATCAGAAGCAGGATAAGGTCAATTTTCGATAAATTTAAAATTTCCCGGGATTTCCCGGGAAATTTGTTAAAAATTTCCCGTTTTCCGGGAATTTTGTATTTTGGACGCTCTAGTGTTAAATAAAAATCTACTTGAGGGCAGAATGGGCCACCCTTATCTTGCATTAAAAAGTTATGAAATTTGGATTAAATGGATTTTTTTCACTCCTGGTAGCTTCACAAATCACGTTTAATGCAACATTAGTTGATTTTTTAATAGTTTTGATGCTTATTTGTAAAAATCGTAAAAATTAAAATAGTGTCTTATTTCGACATATTTACACTATTTTCAAAAAAGTTTGTTTTGTTAAGTGACTATTTCTATAAAAGTGAAAACTATGTTGGAAAGGTTACTTAAGTCATTTCTTATCACCCTTCAACGTTGTATTAGACGAAATGCCTTGTTTTCTAAGGAGACCCATTCTGGCCCGCACCCAGGAAAAGTAGCCAAAAAAACATTTTTTTTTAAGTGGCTCAAAAATAGTTTTAAGCAAAAAATGTCATCAACCAAGTATACAACATTGAAGGATGCATCCCAAAGCATAACCCTACTACACTGGATTCATACATTTGTATGTTTTTGTAAGGTTTTCGGTACATTTTACTTAGGCCCCCCCTGCCGCTATAAACCTATTTTGCAACGGCCTCGAATGAAACCACAATTTCAGACTTGCAAAGCATGTTTATTTTTCAAACGTGCAGTTCCAAATTAAATTATTAACTAAATCACACATTTCTTCTTATCTAACATTCCACCGAGGTCAAGAACACAATCTATAAGCCACTTGTTTTAGTTCGAATAAAAGCTAAGCAAAGTGCGCGGCAGGTTCAATATTATTTCTAATATAAAAAAAAATCTATTAAACATTTTCCACCGACAAATTCATCTTGAAACTGCAGCTATCGTTGGTCAGCATTTTCCGTACGTTCTCCTCAAAGTTCTTCTGGATCCAGCTAAAGTCCATTATGCTCTTCGGCTTACACTCCACCCAGTACCGATCGAACTCGAAGAACAAATAGCAGTAAAACTGATGAAACATGTCCACCGTAAGCCGGGGTTGGTTGTAAAAGTGGATCCTCGCCGCCCCGGACTTCAACAGGTGGTACGCCATCGAGGTGAGATTGATGCCAACGATGGCGAAAAAGTAGCCGTGCGTTGGATGGTGCGAGTGTGAGAGCAGGTGCCGCGCCGTCCCATTATACTCCTGGGCAAAGTACAGCAGGTTGTCGAGTCCGAGGATGCCCATCCCGCGAAAGTCCGTCTTCGGGTCGTCTCCCTAGAAAGATATTAGAACTCTTGTAACCTTGGCGATGCAACAACCTGTAAAAAGCGTCTTCTCACCTGAAACCCAATGCTTTGCCACTGGTTCGTCACCCGGCCCTCCAGGCTTTCCTCCGGTCCGGCCAGCAACTTCCACAGGCAGAGCAGCTTCCGCTCGTGCTCGTCATTTTCGCAATCATACTGAGTACTCCGCAGCTGTTCCACCAGCCAGAACAGCCGCTTGTAGCCCCAGATCTTTTCGGCGCACGTGCCGAACGACCGCGGAAAGTCCACGTGGACTTTTGGGTTTATTTTCTTCACCTGCAGCACCGTCGCAATGGCACGGCCGTGGATTTCATCCTTCAGGAACGTTTCGTCCACCTCGTGGCTAACCAGCTCGTTCAGAATCATCACCATCTGCTTGATGCGTGGCTTGCGGGACAGTTCCAGTGACATCTGGACCTTCCGGGTGCGGAGTGCGCCCGGGGCACAGCCGTAGCATATCCGCTGCAGCTCGCAAAGGTTCGTGAAGCGATGCAGGAACCACTTGAGCAGTGGCCGCGCCAGGAAGTAGAAAAAGTTGAACACTTTGAAGACCATCTTGGTGCTGCTGGCTGGTGGTAGCATCGTCCAGGGTTCTTTCGAGAGGTAAACTTTTGTGTTGTTGAAACAAGTGTGCTGGCGACTATTGAACAAACTGTTTACGTGATTACATTCCCATAACTACTGAGGATGACCGACTTTTTGTTCTATTCTAGCCGAGGCGCAATGCGCATGACGCGTGAATTGCCAGAATCCTTCCAAAAATGTGTTAAAATGTATTGAATGAAATCTTCAAGGATTTTCTTTATAAACAAAAACACGTAGTTTCAAACCAATTTAAAATGTTCAAATTTAATCCTGAAATGAAAAAAAGGACATAAGTAAATCAAAGAAAGAAATCTGCAATCTGTTGCAAACCTTAAAACGTACACGCAACATTGAATTTGGTTGAACGTTCAGCTAGCCTGACTAGAATTCGTTTGTTTACCACCCTCCCAGAAAACAACCCAGCTCACCCCACAGCTGTCATCTCCTCCTCAGTTTGGTGGTGTTGTCAAACTATGCCTGTGTTGCTTATTTGCCTTGCATGCAATAATCCTACGGTATATCGGAGTACGGTGTAATTGCAAAAAGTACTGGTTCCGTCCACCAGGTCATACATTTATGATTTATTTTTTAAATGGTTTTGGAAGTTTGTCAATCAATGAATTTAATGAAAAACGTTACTTCATCCACCTTAAGATGGTTGATGCCTTCCGCACATTAATATACTTTGTATAGGGTTATCAAATCTTCAATCTTTTAGGAACCTTCAATCTTTTGAGAACCGACCTCAAAAAAGTGTATGAATAAGACTTAAGGGCGCACATCAGCCGGGGAAGTTGTTCTCTTCTTCTTCAAAAAATGTTGCATGAGACATCACGAAGAAATGTCGTGCAACGTTTTGAGGTGGTTGGATTGTTCTGTAGAGTGATTTGAAGATGGTTGATTGAAATAGCTTTCAACCTTTATTGGTTTAGTACACATTTTTTGTAATAATTCGTGATTTTACAATATTTTTTGAATATTCTGAAATAATGCAACACAAGTGAAACAAGCAATTCTGTTGCGCAGCGCAAAAATGGCAACAACGCACCATTCTTGGCTGCTGCCGCTGCACACGGCCAGCACAAAGCGAGGACAAAGGAGCGTTATAGGGTAGACTTCACATTTGTGCTCTCTATTATGAAAATAAATTTTAGAATGTTGATATTTTTTCATCAGTATTTTAACTAACACATTGAAAATATATTGCGCAATAATATTTCGTTTGCTAATAAAATTTTGAGATGTCTCAAAAAGACCAAAGCCCATTATTATCCCTTTTGCTGAGCAATTTTTCCTTCTCAAGCTAAAGATAAAAAAATTAATAGAATAATGCAAAATATATTTTCAATTGGTAGAGCACACTTCGAAATAATAAACATTATATATTCTAGTTAACTTTTTTATGTCAGTGATCGATCGAGTACTGGACCCTATTCCAGCAGCATAGGCTCGCCATGGCCTGCAGGAGTATTGTTTTGAATTTGATCGATTTTGATTGGCTGAAATTTCGAGCACGTGGTTCTCGTGTGTAAACAAACTTACATACTCTCGCGCATGGATATCTCTATACGCATCCTGTCGTAGTAGTTGAACTGTTTCTAATTTTGTTTCAATGGAATGCATGATTTTTGGGTTTTTCGCCATGCTCCGTGATGGTCCACGTGACTGCTAACGGAATTGTTTACGGAAGAGTTTTTCATGTGATTACTAACGTGACGACTCAGCCACGTGTCTAGCTACTCACGTGACTGACTTATGGAATGATGACTTTGGACGTTAGATGAAGTGTCGTGGAAATTAGTAGATTGCTCTAATATTGTGCCGTAGTCCAAAGTAGATAATCGAAGAGCTTTCAAATGCTTCGAACCATCGAATCATGAAAAAATAACGTTTCAGTAATATTTTTAATATTCAGTTCAGCATCCCTAAATGAGACAAATTTTGGTAATTTGATGCGATACCAAATGAATATACTCTACCTACCATAAAAATACAAAATTCAAAATACAAAATACAAAAATACAAAAATACAAAATACAAAAATACAAAATACAAAAATACAAAATACAAAATACAAAATAAATACAAAAATACAAAATACAAAATACAAATACAAAAACAAATCACAAAATACAAAAATACAAAAATACAAACAAATACAAAATATGTAATCATTAAAATACAAAATACAAAAATACAAAATACAAAATACAAAAATACAAAAATAAAAATACAAAATACACAAAAATACAAAATACAAAATACAAAATACAAAATGATAAAATACAAAATAAAAAATAAAATACAAAATACAAAAATTCAAAATACAAAATATAAAATACAAAATACAAAAATACAAAAATACAAAATACAAAATAAAAACATAAAATCATAAAATACAAAAATACTAAAATACAAAAATACAAAATACAAAAATACAAATCCAAATACAAATACAAATACAAAAATACAAAAATACAAAATACAAATATTAAAATACATAAAATACAAAAATACAAAATACAAAAATACAAAAATACAAAAATACAAAAATACAAAATACAAAAATACAAAATATAAAAATACAAAAATACAAAAATACAAAAATACAAAAATACAAAATACAAAAATACAAAAATACAAAAATACAAAATACAAAAAATACAAAATCAAAAAATACAAAATACAAAAATACAATATAAAATATGTACATAAAATACAAAATAAATACAACCATAAATACAAAAATACAAAATATAAATAATACAAAAATAAACAATAAATAATACAAATAATACAAATATTACAAATAATACAAATAAACAATAATATAATACGATTAAACAATACAAACAATACAAATTATACAAATAAAACAAATTAAACAAATATACATAATACACATATAATATAAATAATACAAATAATACGACACATAATAATATACATTACATAGAATAATACAATATAATAATACACAATACAAATAAATAATACATTGTTAAATAATACAAAAATACAATAATACAATAATAAAATAATACAAATAATATATACAATACAAATAATCAAATATTAAATAAATAAATAAATTACAAATAAATAAAATAATTAATAGCAAATATACATATACACAAATAATACAAATAATTAAATAATACAATTAATGAAATAATACAAATAATACACAGATAATACAATATTAAATAATACAATAATACAATAATACAAATAATACAAATAATACAAATAATATTAAATAATACAAATAATATTAAATTAAATAATACAATAATACAAATAATATAAATAATAAATACACAATAATACAATAATAAAATAATAAAATAATATACAAATAATACAATAAAATAGATATTACAAATAATACAAATACACAAATAATACAATTAATACATATTAATACAATAGCAATATAATATACATAATATATTATAATATAAATAATACAAATACATAATACAATAACAAATAATACAAATAATACTAATACAATAATAGTTAAATAATACAATAACACAAATAATGTTAAATAATACAAATAATACATAGCAAATAATACAAATAATACAAATAATGCAAATAATACAAATAATACAAATAATACAAATAATACAAAAAATACAAAAAATACAAATAAAACAAATAAAACAAATAATACAAATCACACAAATAATACAAATAATACAAATAATGCAAATAATACTGTATTATTCGTATTTTATAATTTATTTCTATAATTTTTAATATTTGCTTTATTTGTATTATTTGTATTATTTGTGTTATTTGTATTTTTTTAATTTGTATAATATGTATTGTTTGTATTATTTGTATTGATTGTATTTTTGTTTTGATGTTTTTTTTTGTTTTTTTGTTTTTGTTGTATTTTTTGTAATATTTGTTTTATTTCTATTATTTGTATTTTTTGTATTATTTGTATTATTAGTATTATTTGTTTTATTTGTATTATTTGTATTATTTGTATTATTTGTATTATTTGTATTATTTGTATTATTTGTATTATTTGTATTATTTGTATTATTTGTATTATTTGTTCAATTTGTATTTTTTGTATTTTTTGTATTATTTGTATTATTTGTATTATTTGTATTATTTGTATTATTTGTAATATTTGTATTATCTTAATATTTGTATTATTTGTATTATCCGTATTATTTGTATTATTTGTATTATCTGCAATATCTGTACATCTGTTTATCTTATTATTGTATTATTGTATTATTTGAATTATTTGTATTATTTGTATTATTTGTATTATATGTATTATTTGTATTATTTGTATTATCTTAATTATTTGTTTTATTTGTTTTATTTGTTTTATTAGTTTTATGTATTATTTGTACCATTTGTATTATCTTATTATTTGTATTATTTGTATTCTTTGTATTATTTGTATTATTTTATATTATCTGTATTATTTGTATTATTTGTAATATTTGTATTATTTGTATTATGTATTATTTGTATTATCTATTATCTGTATTATTTGTAACATCTGTATTATTTGTATTATTTGTATTATTTGTATTATTTAATATTTGTATTATTTGTTTTATTTGTATTATTTGTATTATTTGTATTATTTGTTTAATTTTAATAATTGTATTCTTTGAATTATTTGTATTATTTGTATTATTTGTATTATTTGTATTATTTGTATTATTTGTATTATTTGTATTATTTGTATTATTTGTATTATTTGTATTATTTGTATTATTTGTATTATTTGTATTATTTGTATTATTTGTATTATTTATTATTGTATTATTTGTATTATTTGTATTATTTGTTTTATTTGTATTGTTTGTATTATTTGTTTTATTTGTTTTATTCTGATTTGTATTATATGTATTTATTTGTATTATTTGTATTATTTGTATTATTTGTTTAATTTTTAATAATTGTATTCTTTGAATTATTTGTAATATTTGTATTATTTGTATTATTTGTATTATTTGTATTATTTGTATTATTTGTATTATTTGTATTATTATTTGTATTATTTGTATATTTGTATTATTTGTATATTGTATTATTTGTATTATTTGTATTATTTGTATTATTTGTATTATTTGTATTATTTGTTTTATTTGTATTGTTTGTATTATTTGTTTTATTTGTTTTATTTGTATTCTTTGTATTATTTGAATTATTTGTATTATTTGTATTTTTTGTATTATTTGTTTTATTTGTATTATTTGAATTATTTGAATTTTTTGTATTATTTGTATTATTTGTATTATTTGTATTATTTGTATTATTTGTATTATTTGTATTATTTGTATTATTTGTATTATTTGTATTATTTGTATTATTTGTATTATTTGTATTATTTGTATTATTTGTAATATTTGTATTATTTGTATTATTTGTATTATTTGTATTATTTGTATTATTTGTATTATTTGTTTTATTTGTATTATTTGTATTATTTGTATTATTTGTTTAATTTTTAATAATTGTATTCTTTGAATTATTTGTATTATTTGTATTATTTGTATTATTTGTATTATTTGTATTATTTGTATTATTTGTATTATTTGTATTATTTGTATTATTTGTATTATTTGTATTATTTGTTTTATTTGTATTGTTTGTATTATTTGTTTTATTTGTTTTATTTGTATTCTTTGTATTATTTGAATTATTTGTATTATTTGTATTTTTTGTATTATTTGTTTTATTTGTATTATTTGTATTATTTGTATTATTTGTATTATTTGTATTATTTGTATTATTTGTATTATTTGTATTATTTGTATTATTTGTATTATTTGTATTATTTGTATTATTTGTATTATTTGTATTATTTGTATTATTTGTATTATTTGTATTATTTGTATTATTTGTATGAATCTATGACATTTCCCCGAAACCCACATTCCCGAAGAGACATTTCCCCGAATGCCACATCTCCGAAAAGACACTTTCCCGAAATGTCATTTACCCGAAAATCATTTCCTCGAACGATCCATTTCCCCGAACGACCACATCCCCGAATGGCGACTTCCCATAAAAACCATTTTCCCGAATGGCCACTTCCCCTAATTTTCCACATCCCTGAAAATCATTTTCCCGAATGACCATAATCCCGAATGGCCATTTCCCCGAACGCCACTTCCCCGAACCCGGTCAAGCGGGTATGGCCGTTGCCCAGAACCGCGCGCGTTTCTGGACAACGGCCATACCCGCCTGACCGGGTTCGGGGAAGTAGCGATCAATAAAGTATCATGTTTTGCCGAGCTTCCGTGGACGGGATTTGCCTTGTAAGCGGAAGGTGATGGGTTCGATTCCTGTCTGGCTCGGCAAAGTCAGATCCCTTAAAAGAGTAAAATCTGCTCACTGGGAATACTGACCGGTAGGGGATGGGTTTCGACTAGCGGCGTGCTGGATTTCCAATCCAGAGTTCGTGAGTTCGATTCTCGTACCGGGATTATGTCCACAATAGAGCTTTATGACGTTTCGCGTACGCACACTAGTGCACCATTTGATTTTGCTGGCTGACAAAATTTAACCTCACTTAATTTTTGTGTACGTACACGCAATACAAACGAACGTAGATTACTCTATTGAACGTTCAAAAAATTCCGAGCTTCACTTGAATTTTGAATATTCAAATTGATGTAAGTGCGACAACTGGCCAAAGGGATTTCAGGTCAGAACGTGTTTGACACACGTTCAAGTCCGACTACCGCAAAAATTTGTAATTGTTACTCGGGACCTTGGCAACCAAAATCAGCTGTCGAGCTTAAGTATAGCTCCTAAACTACTTTAAAGTGATTTAGTAATTTTAAATCTAAAATGGCGGTGATGAAATATTCAAAAAATGCTTTTTGTAATTCAATAATCAACTATTTAGATAAGATTTAAAGGGTTGGTCGCAGAACTCTAATTGGACGTAAAAAAAATAAAAATTAATTGTTCAAAGCCTTCATCCAGCCAAAATTGATAAAAACAAATTAGTTCAGTTAAACAAAATCAAGAACAAACTGAATCCTGCGCATCGAGTCGTCGCATAAAGCTATCGTTGCTGTTCTATCCTTACCACGTAGATACCGTTTTGGAAAATTGTCCTTTGCTGAAAATGGCCTCTACAAAAAAAAAACTTTTTTTATGGAACGTGGATGATCTCAATACCCCGCACTCTTGAAGTGTCCGCGTGGTTTATTAATGGCCAAGCTTCCCATGCGCCAGTGCCAACGCACACCGCGGGTTTGGTTTTCTAGCTTCGGTACGTGCCTGAACCCATTTTTGTATTGGTATCTTGGTACATCGTACCAGCGCACCACGACACTCTCGGCTCGCCCCATCGGTTTTGTGTCTGGCACTCACCCATGGCATGAACACAGCGTGCCGTGGTACGTGTCGTGGTATTGAACCTGTTTTGTACCGCCAGCGCGTACCACGGCACGTACCTCGGCTCGTGACGAGTGGAGCACCTTGGCTCATATACCGGGTTCATGCCATGGGTGAGTGCCAGACACAAAACCGACGCGGCAAACCGAGAGTGTCGTGGTGCGCTGGTACGATGAACCAAAATACCCTCGGTTCGTGTGAGTCGGGTACGGGTGTAAACCGAACAAAGCAGGCGCAAAGCAAACCCGAGGTACAGTTGAACCGCGTGTACCGCACGGTGCAGGGAAGCTTGTTAATGGCGGTTATTTGTTTTTTTAATCTTACAAAACACGTAGGAGAATTTAATATTAACGTCATACTTTTATAAAAAAAATCCCTAAATAACAATTTAGTTTATATTTAGGTCATCATTCGGAAAAAATGATTTTTTGGTGAAGTAACCATTCGGGTATATGTAAATTCGGGCAAACGGCAGTTCGGTAAAATGGCCATTCAGGTAAATGACATTCGGGGATGTGGAATTTTCGGGAAAACGATTTTCGGGGATGTGGAATTTTCGGGAAAATGATTTTCGGGGATGTGGAATTTTCGGGAAAATGATTTTCGGGGATATGGGATTCGGGAAAGTGGGATTCGGGGATAAGGGATAAAACCTATTTGTATTATTTGTATTATTTGTATTATTTGTATTATTTCTATTATTTGTATTATTTGTATTATTTGTATTATTTGTATTATTTGTATTATTTGTATTATTTGTATTATTTGTATTATTTGTATTATTTGTATTATTTGTATTATTTGTATTATTTGTATTATTTGAATTATTTGTATTATTTGTATTATTTGTATTATTTGTATTATATGTATTATTTGTATTATTTGTATTATTTTAATTATTTGTATTATTTTAATTATTTGTTTTATTTGTTTTATTTGTTTTATTTGTTTTATTTTTATTATTTGGATTATTTGTATTATTTGTATTATTTGTATTATTTGTATTATTTGTATTATTTGTATTATTTGTATTATTTGTATTATTTGTATTATTTGTATTATTTGTATTATTTGTATTATTTGTATTATTTGTATTATTTGTATTATTTGTATTATTTGTATTATTTGTATTATTTGTATTATTTGTATTATTTGTATTATTTGTATTATTTGTATTATGTATTATTCGTATTATTTGTATTATTTGTATTATTGGTATTATTTGATTTATTTGTTTTATTCGTTTAATTTGTTTTATTTGTATAATTTGTATTGTTTGTATTGTTTGTATTATTTGTATTATTTGTTTTATTTGTATTATTTGTAATATTTGTATTATTTGTATTATTTGTATTATTTTTATTGTTTGTTTTTTTTTTGTACTATTTATTTTATTTGTATTATTTGTATTATTTGTATTATTTATATTTTTTGTATTATTTGTATAATTTGTATAATTTGTATTTTCTGTATAATTAGTATTATTTGTATTTTTTGAATTATTTGTATTATTTGTATTATTTGTACTATTTGTATTATTTGTATTATTCGTATTATTTGTATGATTTGTATTATTTTTATTATTTGTATTATTTGTATTATTTGTATTTTTTATATTATTTGTTTCATTTGTATTATTTGTATAATGTAGTTGCAATTTTGTAATTTTGTAATTTTGTAATTTTGTAATTTTGTAATTTTGTAATTTTGTAATTTTGTAATTTTGTAATTTTGTAATTTTGTAATTTTGTATTTTGTAATTTTGTAATTTTGTATTTTGTAATTTTGTAATTTTGTAATTTTGCATTTTGTAATTTTGTAATTTTGTAATTTTGTACTTGTAATTTTGTAATTTTGTAATTTTGTAATTTTGTAATTTTGTAATTTTGTAATTTTGTAATTTTGTAATTTTGTAATTTTGTAATTTTGTAATTTTGTTATTTTGTTATTTTGTAATTTTGTTGTTTTGTAGTTTTGTAATTTTGTTATTTTGTAAAAATTATCTAATTTGATCATTCTCTTTACCAGTCGCTAACGACGTGCATGCCAAAATAAATCCAAAACCATGCCTTTGATTGCAATGATTGCAACAAAACAAAGCCTACACACACGCACACACAATCACACACCGAGTCCAGCCGGGCCGGCAAGTTAGCAGAGAAGAAATAGGGTCAATAGTCCACCAAAATTATCAAAATTTTTAATAGAATAAACACTGTTCTTTTTTGAAATCACCAGTGTTATTTGAAGTTTCAAATTACATTATTATTACATAAAATTTCATTCATTTTTTATCTTCAGGTTGCATAATGAAAATGCTTAGCAGAGTACGAATTGTACGCTCCCATCTCGCTGTGGAACATCAATAAATTTTATTAGAGTGTAAAATATTATTACATAATTTACTGTTGGCATTATTTCAGTGAAAAAATATGTTGAAAGATATTTGTCGTCCAATATTTATTTTCCTAAAAGCGTACAAAAATATGAAGTCGGCCCTATTTGGCTCCTTTGTTCTCGCGTTGTGCCGCGTGCTGGCCGAGTGCTGAGCAGCAGGCTAGCATGGCGCGCTGTTGCCACTTCTGTTGTATGCAGCAAAATTGCCTGTCGCGTGCCTTTTGCATGATTTGGGCTGGATAAAAATATTTTTTTGTAGAATATTTACTATAAAAAAACGAAAACTCATATCAAAACAAATTTATATTCAATGAATAGGTAATTGTCTTGAGAAGCGCGTACCAACTTCCTTTTTTGGACTGACAATGTGGTTTTTGCCCTGTTGGGGTTACACGATCAAAAAACAATATGTAGAGTGCAAAAACAGCATGCAACATTGAACTCGGACCCAACATTGAAACAATGGTATTGTAAAATAGTTTTGCTTAGTTGCAAATTGTTCAGAAATTAAAACTCTAGGGGCTAAATCAAAAATCATATCGATATGTTTTATAGTTTTCGAGATATACCAGCTTTAGAAAAAAAAATTTCGAGGACGGGTTTCCGGCTGATGTGCCTCGTTAAGTGCTCATAACTTTGGATAGGGTTATCAGATTTTAGAAGTTTTGAACTCGTTAGCAAGGTTTTTTGATTACCTATCCAACGACGGGTCGCATGATAGATCCGGGCAACGTTTTGGGGCTCGTTGGAAAGGTTTCTTACAAAAACCACCTTGTTTACGATCTTCCGGACTTTCTTCAAAATGGTTTTTTAGCATAACTTTTGAAGTACTTTACTCTATAATTTCCAACAGGCGCCAGCTATAGGTACAACGAATCCATATGCTCTCTTCGGGAAAAGTGTTCTCCAGACACCCTTAGATCCCCTTAGGCCTGACGATATTGCGCGTATTTCCGAAAAAGACACGCGGCATAACAGCCTCGAAACGACGCGCCGCACTTTCGGCAAATGCGCGCTGTCAAATCCCATACTGTGCGTTTTGTTTTTGTTGATCTTCTTCTTCGAATTGCATGACATTGTTGCCGGGAATGTTTTTTATTGCACCAAAAGTGCAGAAAATCACTGGCAACAGTGTCTGCGGCACATTCTGAAATGCCGCGCGGCGTGTATCTTTGAGAGAAACAGACAATACCAAAAGTTGGCGCTTGATTTCCTAGACCTGTACTGCCGTTCTACGCATAATTGTCCCATGTTAAAAAAAAGTTCAACTGAGAAAAATGCGATTGAAATTTATCGACCGATTTCTGTGTTTCTACGCATAATTGTCCCGTGGGTTCCTATTGGCCTTATGTATCCCAAATCGTCCCAGTTAGCAGTTTATCACCATTATTTGTGATTCTATTGCTATATAACAGGTAAACAAGACATAATGCTTAGTAAAACTAATGATTCCGTGTAAGAAAATACTTGGTGGGACAATTATGCGTAGAAGTTCAACGATGGGACAAACAGACTTGGTGTTGTTTTTAATGAATTTCCGAACAAAGTACCAGATTTTATGTGTTTTTCTTAAAGTACACATCAAACTAAACTTAAAAATGTCATAAAGTCAAAACCGTCCAAAACTGACATGGGACAATTATGCGTAGAACGGCAGTGTATGAGCGACAGAATTAAATTTTTAATGGATTCCCTGATAATAAATAAAATTATAAATTTGGGAAAACAATCTATGGAATTATCCCAAGCAACCAAGTGCACCCACGTTTATCTGTGGGGTAGCAAAAATAAGGGGATGCGCATAGTTGCTTATATGAGGGTACTTATAGTTATTTAACATGATTCCATAGGTTTTGTATGTATGTATGAATGATCTCCATACCCGCAGGCAACTTGGTCCTGGAATCGAATGTGAGCGCTAGGTGAGCAATTCGATCATCTTTTACTCCATAATATGTGCACCCACGTGCATAAGTTTTTTTGCACGAATGTCAGTGCTACAAATTCCGGTGCATAAAATAAAATAGTATCCCTCTCCCCTCCCCAAGCACCGGTAAATTTGTAGCGGGTGTAGGAACACTTCGCATAGACGCCCTTGCCCCCATCACGTCACTAAAGGTATGGAGCGACGAGAAATTAATAAGCATGCCCCCTCAGTCGAACCATCAGAAGAGAAGCAGGGAATCCACAACTCACAGCGAACGACCAAGGCGTATTTAGTGGAAATTGGCGTAGTTAGTCTTGAGTGGAATGAGTGAATGTACTATAAGAAGAACGGGAGGCAAGAGGCATATTTCTATGACTTCTTCCTACTCTAGTTTGGGGTAGTCAACTCTGTCGAAGGATGCAAGAAGAGCCGAGTTGATCCTGGTGAGTTATTAGCAATGCGATGAAAATAAATTGGCTTATTTACTTGAAATTATGTAAGGGTATATAGGAAATATATAAGAAAATACTTTTTTCAAAAAAAAAAAAAAAACACAAAAAATTAGGATCACGGAATGGAATCGACGTAACACCTTACCTCAATTATGGTCCTCTTAAACCTTGCGGTTTCGTCAACGGATCCACAGGCGTGTATCGTTCTTTATGCGACAAGATTCTGCCTCCCGGGACTCCTAAGTGTGAAGGTATGGCACGGGAAGAGGGCACCGAATACCTATATAAACACGTCTGCCCCAGGATTCGAACCGGCGACCTCTGGATTGTGAGTCCAATGCGCGGTTCGATTGATCCACACAGGCAGACATCAAAATCAGGATCAACTCAGATCGATTTGCACCCGTCGGCAAATTTGTAGCGAATTGAATTTCCTACAAGAATCTCACAAACGATAAAAAGCGACCCCTAAACCTGGCAATGTTTTCGATCTTGAAATGGAATGTTGACACAGTCTGTAAGTGCGACAACTTGGCAATTAGGATTTTAGCCAGAAGAACAATGCTTATCATAAGCAATTTCTTTCCATTCAAGAGTAATTAGATTTTTTGATTTTTTAATAGTTTTTAAACTTTTTGATATGTAGTTATTTTTGCAGCGTACTCAACTGGGTGATGAACAGAGAGAATGCGTAACGTGATTTTCGAATGATCCCACTTTGTTTACATCTACAAAGTAGGAGGCTGTTCAAGCAAAAGTATGACTTTTTTCTTACTGGTAAATAAGCTGTTTTATAATCAGTGGTATGGGTTTTATTTTGTCTAGTTTTTTACATTTTTTGCTGTGTTTTTCAAGTTTCGAGCGGTTAGAAGGGGTTTTTCTTTTTTACGGGTGATGAAAAACTGCGGCGAGAGTTTCATTCAGCGGTGTCGCAGATAAATTCCCTGGCTGATTTTGGAATCCTGCAGCTCTTCCTAGTCCAGCGAAACAAACATCGCAATGATTGATTACTTGATTAATGATTGATTACAATACTTTCTACTTTTGGCGAACAGTAAATTGGTTCCACTTTGACAGTTCAAAATTGAGGCCGTTTTGCGAACCACTATTCAACACCCAGGTACTCAAGATAAAGTTTCTCTTTCCAAGCAACACTTGCTTTCTTCTCACGCGTGGTTTCTTATCATTTGTGCGTCTCGTTTGCGGATTTCGCGCTTATCAGGTGATATTTAGCTGCTTCTTGTCTAATGTTTAGCCCTTTTGCTGGATACGCTGGTACAGTGATTTTGATTGTGCCATTGTTCAAAGACCATATCTGCGTTACGAAGCGAAGCGTGTGCCAAAAAACGTTTATTGTAACTGTTGGGCTGTGGTTCCTATCAATTAGCACGTTAAATTTCTCTTATCATCAGTACGGACGTCGGATGATCGGGTCCGATTCGATCGCTGTACGTTTTGCCCCGAAACACAAACTCGGAATGCGGGACTTCGTTGATTTCTTTAAAGTTGTTCTTTTTGCCCACCTTCTGCGAGATTCTCGACGTAAACAGTGACGACACTAGCTGGGGTCGTTTGTGAATCGATTCCTGGGGGAGATTTTCCGTTGCTTGACCTTGCTTCAGCAGCTTCGCCAGTTCGATTGAGCTCGCGACCAGTTGCGTGCCAACGCCCTTTCCCTCCATTTCGGGTAACGTCGCAAGGAACATGATCTCCAGCAGGCAATCGATTCCAAACTGCTGAAACAGATCCACCTTGGCGTCCATCGTGATCATGTACTGCATCAGGCTCTTGGAGCTCGGCGAGATGCAATGATCGTCGCGGAATGACTCAAAGTAGTTGAGGTCACCCGGTGCACTGGGCGTCTACAAAGATAAATGAATAGTCATTACCATAAGCAACTCATCATCATTGGCATCAACCTTCCTACCTGCAGCACGTTGAACGAAACTCCCACGATCCGGTCGGTGGCCACGTGCCGTGCCAACAGAGACACTCCGCTGCGGCCTACATCCAGACAGAGTTGCTCCAGGTCTTTCTGAGCCTGCGGGTCCATGTTCACCTCCGAGCCTATGCAGACGGCCTCGTTCAGGAAGAACGACTTCCGGAGCACCTCCATCGATGCTTCCCGGTATCGTTCATCGTAGTAGATGATATCGACCTCATCGCCGCAGCACTTGCCCCAGTTTCTGGTCATTTCTAAGCTCGTACTCGAAACGGAGAGACTCGCAGTGAATGTGACTGACCACGGTCGTGTTTGTGAGCGTACTGGTTATCAGTGGCGAGCGGAACGCTAAGCTTGACGCTAAATTATTTCCAGTTTGTGTGTGCGACAAGTCTGGACGCGAGTGTATTTGCCTATTGCTGGTGGAGTATGCACAGAGAAAATTGCGAATCAATATTTCATTTGAATGATTTGTAATATTGATTGAAAGCTGAAACAAAGATGTTCTGTTCTATAATTGTCGCTTGGTAATTTACTACGAGCAATCGATTTTACTATACCTTCTTATACTGCCCCTGATCGCATTAGCCTTTAACATCCAGACCTTTGTTCTTGAAATCAGGAGGAAATACAGTTTTCTCGTGAAAACATGAAAACACGTAGCCTTATGCGTGGGACAAACTTTTTCCGCGGTTTTCTGAGCTTGCTGTTTTTGCATATGGGACATTTATGCGATCATGGGCAGTATAGTAATGTAAATTTTCTCATGTTTCATGAAAAGCATTTACAAAGCGGATTCAGTGACAATTATTTGTTTATCTTAACATGTTAAGGTTGATGTTAACATTCCATAGGTCCTCAGCTGTCCTAAGGTGTCTGATAAGGCCAACTTGTGATGAAACACTATGTACCGTAAACCGGGGTGACTTTGATTGGATTTCAATTTGTTTTTGGAATATTTTTCAACAGGTAAGGTTTTCTCCAGATTATTATTTTAAAAACATGTACTAGGGTAGGCCAACATCATAGCGTTGGAGGGTGCTGCGCGAAGGGCAGGCGTGCAAAGAAACGGAACACTCATCACTAAATCGCACATGCTGCTTGGATACGCTGAAGACATCGACATCATTGGTATCGACCGTCGTTCAGTGGAGGAGGCGTTCGTCCCTTTCCAGCGGGAAGCTGCGAAGATCGGACTGACCATCAACACTGCCAAGACCAAGTATCTGGTCGCTGGCAGAGCGCGTGGCAGTGCAGGTGATGGTGTTTCGGAGGTGGAAATAGATGGAGAAAGATATGAGGTGGTGGATGAATTTGTATATCTTGGTACACTCGTGACGTGCGACAACGATGTGAGCTGCGAAGTGAAACGGCGGATTAGTGCTGCAAACAGGGCCTTCTACGGTCTTCGTAGCCAGCTAAGGTCCCGCAGCCTAAGGACGCCTACGAAAATCACGCTGTACAGGACCTTGATACCCTGTAGCTCTTTACGGTCACGTGTCGTGGACGCTAAAGGAGGCTGACCAGAGAGCACTTGGGGTCTTCGAGCGGAGAATCCTGCGTTCTATCTTCGGCGGCAAGCAAGTAGGAGACCGGTGGCGCAGGCGCATGAACTTCCAGCTGTACCAAGACTACAAACATGCTGATATCGTAAAAGTCATCAAGCACGACAGGCTGAAGTGGGCTGGACATGTAGCCAGAATGTCGGACGAGCGGGCGGCTAAAACGATATTCAGCAGCGAACCTGGACGGGGTCGTCGGCTTCGTGGAAGGCCTCGTACGCGTTGGCTGTGTGCAGTCGACGAAGATGCAAGAGCGGCCAACATTGTGGGCGACTGGAGATGAGCGGCCCAAGATCGAGCATCCTGGAAATCTTCGATTAGTTCAGCGTTGGGTCGATAGACCTGTTGCTGATAAAGTAAGTAAGTACTAGGGTAGGCCACACTAAGTCCATGCACTATTTTGCGAAAAAAAGTTTTTTCAAAAATGTGTAGAAATATAGTTACGTTAAAAATTCTTAGTTTAAAAAAAGCATATAAACATATAAGTTTTAGGTAAAATTGTTAAACAATCGGAACTTTGCCTGAAATTTGTTAAAACTAGTTTTGTTTATAAAATTATCGATTTATATTGCATTCTATACTGAATTCGAAGCACGAATAAAAAGTTTTCACATTTGACATGAAATTCGTTCAAATGAAATTGCCTATAAATTTGGAGATTTTTTTAAATTGTGTTTCAAAAACACATTGGTATTATTTATTATTTACAAACTTATTTAACCTTCTCCTAGTGGAAAACTGTCCAAAGAATCCAAAAATGCATTCCGTTTTCCGATTTAAAATCATGTTCATTGAGAAAATCATGACAATTTGAGAAGTTTAAAATAATGACTTTCATCAATACTTTCTGAACAATAGTTAACTAACTTTTTAAACTTTTCAAAATGTTATGAAAAGTTCTTTTTGACGTACTTTGCACACTTCTCTACCACGGTCAGTATGATTCTAAACCATTTCGTACGTATTTTATTTGTACTCTTCATTTTGCGGAAAAATCGCAAGTCTACCAAAGTCACCCCGTTTTACGGTAACTTCTCTTTACTATGCACATCATTTTGAACCAAACTGCAACATTAACTCATATGAGATTTGAATTGGAGGCATAAACATCCTATGTATCACTGGGCAGGAAGAATGAGTCCATTTCATTCAATAGTTTTCGAGAAATTTTAATTCGAAGTTTAAAATTATTTGTTCTCTGGTAGAACCATGGGCGTTAGAGGGCTAAATGTAGTATTTTTAGACAATAAGAACGTGCAAAAACATTATCTAGGTATAAAGAGATCCGTGAGTGGAACGAAAACAGAGATGTGCCATTATGCCACGGTTTTGTATAATCTTTTTAGGCATCATTAAAAAAATAGTTAGCAATAGAAACCGTACGAAAATTAAAGTTTTGGAAATTTTGACACTTCAGGCTTGAAAGTGTTAAAATATTTTAAAATGATCTCAAATGTACTTAAAAATGAATAAAAGCTTAAGAATCAAATTTTCACATGGTTTTCAACCCATTCATTCCCAATAAAATGTTGTTTTTTACTTTTTGCTCACTGATTTTATGGACAAATTCAAAGAAAATATATTTGCAGCGGCCTTTTTAAAATTGCCAGGGATAGAAGTTTGACTTCCCCACTTTTTTTAAATGGTCCTATGAACTATTTTATTTCATATGTTTATAGCATCTATTTTTTTTTGGTTACGTAATAAAAAAACGCTCTCTTATGCATTTTTCACACTTCAAATCATAAAGATATAATTCTATAGCAAAAAATTAAAAACTAGCAATAAAATAAATAAACACACTACCAAACGTTTGTTTTGGTAGTGTGCGTTAGCGCCGTGTAAAAAGTGACGGTTCGTCACGTTTTAGCTTTACGTTGGTAAAAGCGGGGTACAAACTAAAAAAGTGTAAAACGAAAAAGTGACCAACCACCGGGGGTTGAGTGTATAATGCATTTTGAAACACTTTTTTAATTGAAATGTTGATACCGTGGTCTGTAATTTCAATTTTTTTAACATTTTTGATCTGAGTCGAGGGACATAAATTTCAAAATTATATTGGCAACGGCCTTTATGCTCAAAGAAAGAAGTATAACGAAAACAAGATAAGTACAGTTTTTTTTTATTTCGTTGAACAAAAGTTGCTCAAAACGACAAAAATTACATCGGAAAAAATATAAAATGTTCGAAAAAAAACTTGGGCGTTAGAAGGTTAAATCGAACGTTTTCAAAAAGGCAAAAATGGGTAAAAACCTATTTTTATTAATGAAATTGCATTGGCAGAAAAATCTTTTGAAATTTAACACGGTTTATATTTTTGTAAGAAATGCAGCCCATATCAATAGAAATTTTTAAGTTTTTATTTTTAAAGTAAAAAAAATCAATCCCTTCAATCCCAAATTGCACTGTCCTGCCTAATTCTTAGCTGCTTTAAATTGCCTCAATCCAAGGGGTCATAATGCAACCCCTAAATGAAGCGTTTGATTGTGTGCGTTTTAAAATCCTGGAAAGCTATCGCAGTTCAGACTGGCGCGTGAAATAATCCGACGGTTTTAAATTAATTCCTGATGAATGAAGTTTATAGAAGGCAAAAAAACGAACCCAATTAAGTGCAGAGATTTATATCACCACGATGTATGATGAACTGATGGATGCGTTTCGGTTTTAATTGTGGATGGCATTAATTTTCAAGTGCTCGCGTAACGTCCGATTCGGGGTTTTAGATTAGGAGATTAAAATTTGTGTCGAAAAAATATAGCATTAGCTAAACTATATCACTAATGTAATTAAAATAAATAAATCCTTCTCAGATTAGGAATAAACTTTAAAAATCTGTATTTTTTTGCGATTGTCTATTGAAGATTCGCGAAGCTAAAATTTCAATTCGAATGAATCTTCAAACTAAATGCACCAAGTTCATTCGATACTGTTTTGATTGCAGTGCTTAAAACAGGCGAAAGTTTCCCCTTGAGGAAAATCCGCTGCACCGTTGGTTGCCAATGTTTGTTCAGGTGATGCTCTTTTTACGACCGAATGTGAAAACACCAGGGGAAACTCGTTCCTGACGGGTGTTCATATAGTTTTCTGATGTACTTCCTGCAACTTACCAGTTGATGACTTGAAAATCCAAAAATCCCGTTGGACACGCGTGTGAATTAGCCGCCGAAGTTGTTTGCCGAAGCGATTGTTAAAATGCGGACAAATGATGTGTGAGACGTGAGTTTTTTTTCGATTAAATAAAATTTATTTACAATAAATACCAACAAAAGTACTGAGCTCTGACTAGAACGACTAGAAACGGTTCACAATGTTCATCAATTAGAATTTCGAAATAAATTAATAAATGCTATTTAAATGTACGGAACGAAATTTGGACAGGAACACGATGCTTTTGAAAAATAGTTCTAAGCCATTCCGTTTGAGTAGGTCGAAGGGCCAGCTGCGATGTTCCGCTGGTTGCTTCGGGGATCCTCCGGGCGCCAGATCCGTGCGAAGTAGCGTCCATTTGCGTTGCGATCACCCTTCCGGTGCCAGGACAGGGAGTGGGTCTGGCCGGAACCACCTGCGAATGGAGAGAAAAGGGAGTAAATCAGTTAGAAGTGTGCCTTTTCAGTAAGCGATAGAATGTAAATTTTCATCATAATTCTTTTTGTTGTTGAATAAGTTATCTTTTAAATACCAAAGGTTAATCCTCTGCTGCCCAAATTTTTCGAATGCTTTCAATTTGTCTGATTTTTGGTGGAAATTTTGATCTGCTTTCGCTTTACGAAAAAGGTTTCTTTTCATGCCTTCTTCTTTAACTTAAAGTTATTATATTTCAATTAATCATTTTAATTGTTTATTGATTCTGATAACATTTAGTCTCTTTTAAATTTTCACTGTTCTTCAAAATTATTAGCCATAAAATTAAACTGTGATCTTCAAAGATAACAAAAATTGCATTCAATAATTGCCGCAACCAAAAACGCTATTTTAACATTAGGATGTAACAAAATGGGTCATTTTTGCGGGCATTAAAGGGCATGACCCTAGGTGTACTGAGTCCAAATGCCAAATATGAGCTTGATTGGTTGCGACAGGGCCTGGCGCTTTGACTTTGAAGTTTAAATGGAATTTAACCCGTAAAATCGGTGCGTTTTGGTTATTGCCAGTTTTGAACCCCTTAACGGTGCGAAAAGATTCGGCCACTATTTAAATTGTTCCAGGAGTTATAACACCTAGAGATCCTAAATAGGGAGACTGGTCGAAGTGAATTTGACGTACCCAAACAGACACGAGTTTGACGTATCCAAACGAGCATTTGCCTTTACGCCCAGCAAAACTTATCAGTGTTGCCAAGCTCAAAACATACGTTGCCAGATCGATTTAGCCAGCTTAGACCAGTCTCCCTAGCGTCGCGACGCCTACCCTGAATCTTTTCTGCTGTAGTTGCCACACGTAGAAAAATAAGGCATATTTAAATCAACAAAATGTTTTGTTGATTTGAAAATCAAGAGTTTTTTTTAATCAACGCTAAACGTCAAAGCAACTTTTTCAAAACAACGAAAGTTTTTTGTGGTATTGAGAAAATCAAGGTTTGTTTCAACGCAAAATCGGCGTTGATTATATTCAACAAAAAATTTGTTGAATCAAACCTCCCACAGGCTGATCGTACAAAATAGGGGAAATATGCCCATTTTAAGCCTAATAAGCGGTCGTGTTTGAATGATGCTGGATAATCTGGATTGTTCCTTGAATTTCACTAAAACCAAGTACCGTAAACCGGGGTGACTTTGATAGGATTTCAATTTGTTTTTAGAATATTTTCCAACAGGTAAGGTTTTTCTCAAGATTATTATTTTTAAAACATGTACTGGTGTAGGCCACACAAAGTCCATGCACTATTTTGGAAAAAAAGTTTTTTCAATAGTGTTTAGAAAAATAGTTACGTTAAAAATTCTTGGTTTTAATTCCGGGGTGACTTTGATAGTCATGGTTTTTCTTGTTAAAATCATTTTTAAGATGTTCAAACTTTATTTGTACGTTAAATGTACCATCACTAAAGTAGCTGATATAGTTTGTAAGAAAAAAAATCAATGCTTATATTAAGTTAACTAAGTATATAAGCTTTTTAACAAAATACATATAAATTTTAGGTAAAATTGTTAAAAAGTCGGAATTTTGCCTGAAATTTGTTAAAAATAGTTTTGTTTATAAAATTATCGATTTATATTGCATTTTAAACTGAATTCGAAGCACGAATCACAAGTTTTCACATTTTACATGAAATTTGTTCAACTGAATTTGCCTATAAATTTGGAGATTTTTTTTATTTGTGTTTCAAAAACACATATTTTTTATTATTTACAAACTTATTTAACCTTCTCCTAGTGGAAAATTGTCCAGAGAATTCGAAAATGCATTCCGTTTTCCGATTAAAAATCATGTTCATTGAGAAAATCATGACACTTTGAGAAGTTTAAAATAATGACTTATATCCACATTTTCTTAACTATAGTTAACTAACTTTATAAACTTTTCAAAAATTTATAAAAGTTCTTCATGAGGTACTTTGAACACTTCTCTACCACGGTCAGTATGTTTCTGAACCATTGCTTTCGTATTTTAATTGTACTCTTCGTTTTGCGGAAAAATCGCAAACCTATCAAAGTCACCCCGGCTATCAAAGTCACCCCGTTTTACGGTACACCAACGAGTAGAGCAACTTTTTGTGAACATTCCTTTTACAAGCATTCAAAAAAACTATTACAAAAATGCATTCTAATCAGTCGAGTGCATTGGGCCACGCCCATTTTTCTATTTTCAGCTTAGTTCTTTTTTTCTTCCAGCGCTCTTTTGGGTCTGCTTAGTGCTGCCAAAATTGATGAAATTTTAAGCGAACACTCACGAAAAGTAGCATTTATAGCGAAAGTTTCCTGGCAGCACTTGCTCACTCCAACAGGCGCTGCACCAGCATGTTGGTGGTGTTGGTGGCCACCCTTTGTTCTTTATTTGCCTTCGCTCCTCGCTCGGTTTTCTTCAGCCTTTGATTAGAATCGGTATTCAAAATTGAAACGTCAAAAGACTTAGCGCGTTTGTTTTTTTTGTTGGTGCTTGCTAATTATTTACATTTTTCGGGATTATTTTTCAAGTGAGTGGCTAAGTAATGGTCAAAAGAACATGTTGCCGGTAGTTGGAAGCAATTTTATATCTTAAGCGCTTTGAAATCGTTAGCGCAAGTGAAAAGATATTGATGGTGACTTTCGTTAAGCAGTTAACCTCTGATCTCGCGTGTGGATGTGTGTGCCACCAAAATGATGAGAAATGGTCTCGCAAAATAGAAATATGATCAAAAGTGCATTAAATTTGATCTTTTTGGCCAGTAAGTGGCATAAATTTGCGTGCTTACTCGAGGCGGTGCTGTTGCTGGTAAGTTTACAGCCTAAATAATATTTTTGGAGCTTTAATCGAGCACCAAACTCTCCATATGACGAAGATAGGTGTTTGATTAGAAAGGGTATATTTCCCCTATCAACAATGAAAAGTTGCTTGCTCACTTTTATTTGAACTATTTATTACTTTGGAACAGTCAAAAACACTTTATGAAAGCTGTAATTCTTGATCAAAGTGCTGATAGGCCGATAATAGAAATAGGCTGAGAAAGGGTATAGTTCCCCTATGTTGGCTGACATATCGGGCGCAAACAAACGTCCTGCTGCCATGTAAACATACTGGAATGTGTTAGTAAATTTCCGGCTAGAAATCCAAAAATATCTTAGATTCATAAGCACTTTCAGTAGAACTATTTCTTAAAATTAAATTTGGAAAATTTAAATATCAATCATGCAACAAAATTGGTTTTAGTGGCAACAAAAAAATATTTAAAAACTTTAAATAAAATTTGTATCTGCCCAATGAATTTTGATCAAACTTGCCTAACCTCAAATTTATGTGCATTTTATAAAAAAGTTTTTCAACTTAGCTAAACAATCGTTTAGTTGTATTTTTTTCTAAATTGATCATTAAATGTATCTTTACCAATATGGTCAATTTGATGAAATTATTTCAATATGTTAAAAACACACAGTTTTTGAATAACAATTTTCAACGAAACTGTTTTTAAAGCACTATTATATTTTTTTGAAAAAAACGTACATGGATTTTGTGTGGCCTACACAGCAAAAAAATCCGTTGGTAAAATCATCATACACATCACCTTCGTCAAAAAATGCACTTAATATTACGCAATTCTTCTAAACACAAAAAAAGTTGCAACCGACGGGATTCAAACCCAGCATCAATAGTAAAGACTGGCGCCTTAGCCCACTCGGCCACCAGACCGATGAAGAATGTTAAGGATAAACGCATATAGGGGAACTATACCCTTTTTAAGCCTATTTCTATTATTGGCATATCAGCACTTTAAGCATGAATTGCAGCTTTAATGAAGTGTTTTGGACTGTTCCAAAGTCATAATTAGATCAATTAAAAATGAGCAAGCAACTTTCATTGTTGATACTGCTGAATATGTTGATTAAATGAGCATGAGCATGAGCATGAGCATGGTTGACTGCCAATGAGCTGCTACTCCGTTATTGACAGATCAGCTGAAGTTAAACAATGAATCAAAAATGATCAGTGGGAGCCAACCATCCGTTCACTGTTTAACCCCTGAAGACCCCGACTTTATTAGTCAATACCGGCGCCCTCCCAAGAAGCCTGCAGTTCAACGAAAGGGAGGAATGTTAGTCCGATAGTTGAAGTTGCAGACTCATCAAGCACATAGTTTTTCGCTATATACTTGTTGATACCGCTTGAGACCGTTGAATCCACAGCATCTCCTTCAAGCATCACGTGATTATTTTTTTTTGGGTTAGTAGGATAAGGTTTTGTCTTTTCGATGCCTCCCGAGCTTCGATGCTATGGGGAGGACTTTCATAACAGACCCGTCGGCGAGCCTTCCGAGCAACGATGCTATGGGAAGGTCTTTCTGGTCAACACACAAACTCACTCACACACAATTATTTTGATCCACTATTAACTCAACGATCCAAATTGTCAGTGCGTCTTTCGATCATTTTATAGAAATAGCTTTTTCACCTCAAAAATAAAAAATAAAACCTTATTCGAAAAATTTAAACACAATCCACCCGACGCCGTGCCTTCCGATCAACGATGATATAAGAAGGGCTTTGAAAATCACAAAAAAAATCACTTTTCTTTCCGAATATTTTTTACGACCATGCGCTCCCTTTGTCAATTATGCACTCACTGCTGAATATGTTGATTTAATAGCGGAAAACCGCAAAAGTGATGAGAATTGGTCGAACGGCTTAGAGTGATTAAAATGGGTATATTTCCCCTATGAGCTTGACATTTCGGTCAAAAAGGTTTCCCATAGGGACGTGGCGTTGTATCCTGCTGCCATCTGGTTTTTTTAAGTGCAAGAGTGAAAAGTGCTGAGTCATCGTCTAAAAATAGACGGCGTCCTATCTCGCCCAGCCAACGGTTGTCAAACGAACGGGGTCACTTTTTAGTTTGACACCCCTTTTACACGGAGTTCACGCACATTATCAAACGTTTGTTTTGATAGTGTGCGTGAGCGCCGTGTAAAAAGTGACAGTTCGTAAAAAGTGACAGTTCGTCACTTTTTAGTTTGACTTTGACCAACCAACGGGGTACAAACTAAAAAAGTGTCAAACGAAAAAGTGACCAACCACCGGGGGTTGAGTGTACAATCACATAAAATTGCATAAAATAATGCAAATTTTTTTTTACACCCAGGACTATTACACGCAGCTGGATTACTACTTTTTTTTTTGCTGTGTACCCCAGTACATGTTTAAACAATAATAATCTTGAGACAAGTCTTAACATTTCAATTTTATTCGAAAAATAAATTAAAACTCTACCAATGTCACCCAGGTTTACACAGGAAAAAAAAATGGTAATATTACATCTGGGAATGGGTACAACCTTTAAGTAGAAAAAAAGTGTAATTTTACCTATAAAAATGTGTAAATTCACCACTATTTTAGTGTTTTGCCACATTTTCAGTCTAAATTATTGCATCATAAAAGAGGTAATATTACACTTACAAATTTTAAACCTTCCAAATATACACATTACGGTAAACGGTAACTTTTTGAAGGAATTATCATGGAAATTTTGGAAATTGTCACCTTAAAAAGTTGTAATATTGCATCTTTCTTTAGAAGAAAGGTATCGCAAAGGATGACACCTTTGTTTGCTCTTCCTTTCATTCATCAAAAACACATTCGCCCTTCCAAGCATATGGTTCTGCACTCACTCCCCTCAGAAATTTCCACCCAACCGCGACCAGGATATTGGGAACAAATTAAAGCCCAGAACCCACTCGGCGTTGTATTTGCTGCCACGTTGTCGTCCCCGTCGAGTGTTTACAAATCCAATTTAAGTGATGTTAGAAACCCAGCGCGCAGAGGGCATTAGCGAAAATTATTTACTCAGCCAGCAGCGGGAGAGCAACCGGCGTTTTTCCCACCGGCATCATTTCAGGAAGAAACACTCAATTCGAGTGCGAAACGATCCTTCCCAGTGGTTCGAGCAGTTTTTGTTCGAGGGGTTGTGAAGGGATTACGCGTGGAGGTGGTGCTCACTGGGGCGTATCTTATCTTGGTTTCGAGGGCGTTAGGGGTGTCTGATTGTTTGATTGATTTAATACGAAGAATAGTTTATGTCATGCTTACTTTTGGATTACGAAACGACATTTGCATTGTTTGAGTAGAGCCTAAAAAACTTAAAAAAATGTTATTCTTGAAAGAAAATCACGTCATCAACGTTATCCAAATCATTATTTAAAAAAAAAACAAACTTAAAGGCTAATTTAGCAATATCAAAATTACCCAAACATTGTTTTTACTTTCTCTCTACTACTTTTGACAATTTGATAAATTTACTATATTACTGAGTTTTTATCACAGATCTAAGAGAATAATTCCTAAAACATTTGTGGGACGTGAGACAGGTGTTAAACGCCACAATCATCCAACATTCTTTCCCCGGTTGCAAATCCACCCCCTCCGACAATGGCAATAAATGTTCTTTTCAAATTTTCACCAGCCAGACAGAATGCGAGACATGCGCAAAAGTATTTCATAAATTTAGCCCATCCTCTTTTTAGTGGCGTGGTTGCTTCATTTTCGTGTTATAAATCATCAACCCGTCATCGTGTGTTCATTTGTGTGGTCCACCCACTATCGATCGTGGGCCGTGGGAAGTTTGGGATTGATCTACAGATGTTATGGATTTGAATGTATCTTTTCTGGCACGGTGAATGGGGAGGGAGTTTATTTTTTCCTTGGAGCGATTCAACCAATGAGCATGTTATTGATTGAAATGCTTTCCATGGAAATGTCAAAAATATAAATATTTGTGGAAATCCATTAAATCGTATGTTGTGTGCTATCTTGTAACAACGTGAATGATAGAGCCAAACTTTTTTAAGCAATCGGTTTTGGCCTAACAAACGCTCCAAGTTTCAACTAATTTGGTTACACCAGTTAAAAGATACAGTAATTTATGTAAACAAAAATCTGAAAAGCACGTGTCACAAGTGTGTTTCGAAAGTAAAATTGTACTACGTGTCACAAGTGTGCACATAATTTCCATTCAAACTAAAATAGGCTAAATCAATAATTAACCGACTTAATCCATATATTTTCAAAAACAAAAGATTGCATTGACTTTAGAAAATGTGTATCATCATAAATTTGTGAAAAACAAGAAAAATTTTCCACACTCTCCAACAACATGTATGACGTGTCACAAGTGTACACGATAATTTTGATGATAAATTGGTCTATGTCACAAGGGTGTATTGCGATATCCGGGAAACGGAAGCGAGTTCCCAAAATCGGGTTAAAGCAACTTGTAGTGTTTGTTAAGTATAGCAAAACGTCATCATTAACTCATTTGGTCTATGTCACAAGATAGCACACAGCAGACGAAATAAGGTTTTAAAATTGTAATTTGGGTTGAGCTATTATTTAAAAATAAACCAAATACAAGCAAGTAGAAGAAAAAATATTGCAGCAAAAAAGTTTTTTTTCGTGATTCGATTATTCGAAGTGAAATTTTGAAGCACGTTTGATTAGGATTTTTCAGTGAAACAAATGTTTGCCCGTTTGAGTTTGGCGGCCGTGCATTTGTCCAACTTATAAACAAAAACAGTCTCGAAAGGAATTACTTTTCGATAGAAGTCCTGAAAACATTTTAGCACTCAAATAAATGCTGTAATTTTTTTTAAGTATTGTTATTTCATCATTCTTGATAATTTCATCATTTTTTTTAATTCAGTGTTTAGAAATAATGCCTAATCGTAAAAAAATCTCGTTTTTGCTCTGAGCAGGAAGGGGTTAATTACTGTCATCATCTCTGTGTTAATGTTTTCCATGTTTTTAACATTAGCGTGTTTAGCACTTTTAAAATTTTGAATCATGAATTTCACAAAACTTTTGACATTGAAAATCAGAAGTATATATGCCAAGATGTTGTCTCAAATAAGAGTCACCACAATTTTAGTTTTTCAAAAAGTTAAAAATGTATTTTAACAAAGTTGCTTCCATTTTTTGAGTTAGTAATGCCTGACAACTCTTCTGAACATTGTAATCATCTTACACCAAAATTTCAATTAGTTTCAGACAAAAACCTATTTTTTGTGGGGGTTTATAAAAAAACTCCCAAAACTTATTCAACGCAACAACTTTGCCAAAGCTCTACCTCTTAACTGTTTAAAGTTAGAAATTCCATAGCCTACTGTGATGAGTCAAATAGAACATGTCTGGAGTTTTTTTTTGAAAAGGTCCTATAAACCAAATTTTTATTTTTTGCTTTTTGGGTGTTTTTGAATAGGGGAAGGTGGGGCAAGACGACCATATGGGGCAAGACGAACAATCGCTCCTACGGCCGTAATTTGTACAATTTTGATTATTTCCAGTATGAGGAATTGTTGCTAGCAATGCAATTAGCTGATTCTACTACCACATAACCGCCAAAATGACGTAAACGCCACGGAGCATAAGATTTAATGAAGTTTTTTTCGAAACCTTTGTTTTCTTATAATATTTGGAAAGTACAAAATAAGGCTTAGGGTTCGTTTTAAGGCTCATTTTATCAAAATGCTATTTTTCCTAGATTAGTAGTGTCCCTACAAATGACATGCACCTATTACAAAATATGATTTAACTTTTGGTTATTTTTGTTGAGAGCTTTTAAAAAAATCTTGTTCAGGTGGGGCAAGTGTACCATATGGATTTTTAGTATGGAAAAAATTACGAATTGCTGCAACAACATATTTTATTGGGAAATAAATACATGAAAGTACTTAAAAACTGATAAACAATCGTTAAAAAAAATTGTACATACAAAGTATAGTGATATTATGAAAATTCACTATTTATCATCGAAGTAGTATTTTTTTTTTCGTAAAAACGATAAAATTTTTAGTAAAATATTATTATTTAATCTAAAAATGGAAGAAACCATTCAAATACATTCTAATCTGACGTATCTAAGTGATAACAGTTCAATTGTTAGCAAATTACCATATTTTTTCATGCATTGTTCCTCTTGCCCCAACGGGTTGCTCGTCTTGCCCCACTAGTTGAGTAGAACGTACGGAAAATCAAAAATTTTAAAATCAATTTTTCACATTAAAAAACAGGATTTTTTAAAAACTTGTTTAAACAAAGTCTTAGTCAAGACCTGGAATAAGATGATTATGAAAAATCCGACAGATTTTTTAACGTTTTTGATGGGTTATAACGAGCATTTCCTTAGCTTGTTACACTTGCCCCACTTTCCCCTACCCCTGACTCAAGGCGGTTCTAAAAACACCCAAAAAGCAAAAATAGAAAATTTGGTTTATAGGACCTTTTCAAAAAAAACTCCAGATGTCAAATCGCAAAAATGCTTACTTTTGGCTGTAATCAATTATATTTCATCAAAACAGCCTTTTAACCCACTGTGCATTGTTAACTAACCCAAAACATGAAAGCCGACTGCGCAGGCTCAACTTAAGAGAAAGCATTATGTTTGGGGTCCCCAGAAACGCGTGCACTTTAAACCAGGGGTGCTCAAAGTTTTTGAATGGCGGGCCAAGTTTGAAGTTCACATGAGCTTACGGGCCAAATGGGAATAATTCTGAAATAAATCAATCTTTTAAACAGAAAAATCATAATCGGTTGATTATTTTTAATTAGGCTTTTTTTAAAACATTTGGCACTAAAATATTATGTTTATAGAAGTTTATATGTTATAAATAGTGAATAGAAACAGTGCAATATACAAAATATCACAGACAAAATCATTTCACTGCTTGAATAAACACCAACCGCAATAAAAACTCATTCATTCGCTTCACATGTTACCCAAGTACCTAAATAATGCTCACTAGGATTCATCCTGCAAGTCAGAGTACCATTTGGTATTCCTGAACTCTTCCTCGTCAAAACCATATTGTGGCAACCAGAAAACACTTTGTCAACCGGCTGCTGCTGCTGCTTCGAAAGCAAACCATCAATTTTCATCGCCCCGGAGATGTTCTCCATGCACTAAATTAGTCACGGTTTACGCTTAATTTGGCCGCTCCATTCATCTGTCATTATACCGTGATGTGATCCAGCTGTAGAACCGACCCTCCTGGATTGGGCATGTGGATTAATACGAAAGCGATCATCACCACGAACCGGTGTTCGGCGATTCCTCGCGCAGAATTTAAGGGGTTCAAATATCGCACTTTCGTGATGATTCGTTCGTCACGGTTCTAAATTTGGTTCGCTTCATAACGCTTTTCGTAAACATTAGGACCATTTCACCCCATTTTCCCCCTTACCTCGCACGATGAACTTTTTCGGCGGTTCCTTGACGGGTGCTCGCTTCAGCCCGTTGGTGCCGGGTTCGTTGCCGTTTTTGTCCTTCCGCAGCATGTCCCCCAGGAAGGAGATGTAGCTGATGGCCAACTTCAGGGTGTCCACCTTGCTGAGGCGCTTCTCGTACGGCAGCGTCGGGATGTGGGTCCGGAGGCCCTCGAAGGCTTCGTTGATGCTCTGCATGCGGCGACGCTCGCGCAGGTTCGCGGCCTGCCGCTGCTGGGCCTGCTGGGAGGCACACTTGGGCCGCCGGTACTTGGACGACCGGGTGGAGTAGATGCTGGGGTGGGAGAGGGGGCGCAGAGGGGTTATGGTTAGATGATTGATTTAAAAATTCGAATAATTGGAGTTATTTGAAACCGTGAAAATTAAATACTGAGCAATTCCAGCCCAAAACAGGAATTTTTCAGGTACTTTTTTCTCGACCCTCTCCGATTTCACTGAAACTTTATAGACATGTTATCCTACGCTTATATAAGCTATTTTTATGTATATGGAGCCAGTTCCACACGATTATGACATTTGAGAAGGGCGTAAGTGTTTTAAATATTTTTGTAATTCGGAATATAAATAATTCTGTATCTCGAAGCCGTTGCATCGTATCAAAAAGTGGTCAAAGACAAACTTGTAGGAAATTTGACAGGCTTTTCGATAAAAATACACTGAACGAAAAAAACACTCAACTTTTATGAGATTTTTTGATTTTTAAGTTTAAAAGTCAAATTTGAGGGGGAGCCCACGATTGTTTTTCGTTCAAAATTTTTGTGAAGATAGCCTAAGATGTTGCAAAAAGACTCACGAAAAATGCAGGATGGAGCATCTCACCTGAAAAAATACAAAAATCATTTACTGAAACTGTTTTTTTGAAAAGTGCTCTAAACGTCATAATTTTCAAAAACCAAATACGGGAATCGATTCTCCAGACAATTTTACATAAAAGTCTCCATATTGACTACTGTCCTAAGCCCAATCCTTGTGAAGTTACAGCGGTTTAAAAAATAAAAATGTTGAAAAAATAGGTTTTTTGATGGTTTTTGGCATTTTCTATATGACAGACTTGATTTTTCAGTCTCGTAAATATTTTTACCGAAAAGCTCGTCCAATTTCCCATAAGTTTGTGTTTGACCACATTTCAATTGGTTGTATGAGCTTACAAATATAAGCTAATTACATTGCTCACTACTGAAAACATCATATTTTTTCAGTGTAGTATAGTAACCTGGATAGTAAATTAGCTTATATCTGTAAGCCCATACATCCAATTGAAATATGGTCAAAGACAAACTTATGGGAAATTGGACGAGCTTTCCGGTAAAAATATTTACGAGACTGAAAAATCTAGTCTGTCACATAGAAATTGTCAAAAACCATCAAAAAACCTATTTTTTCAACATTTTTATTTTTAAAACCGCTGTAACTTCACAAGGATTGGACTTAGGACAGTAGTCATTATGGAGACTTTTATGTAAAATTGTCTGGAGAATCGATTCCCGTATTTGGTTTTTGAAAAGTTTGACGTTTAGAGCACTTTTCAAAAAAATAGTTCCAGTAAATGATTTTTGTATTTTTTTAGGGGAGATGCTCCATCCTGCATTTTTCGTGAGTCTTTTTGTTACATCTTAGGCTATCTTCACAAAAATTTTGAACGAAAAACAATCGTGGGCTCCCCCTCAAATATGACTTTTAAACTTAAAAATCAAAAAATCTCATAAAAGTTGAGTGTTTTTTTCGTTCAGTGTATTTTTTATCGAAAAGCCTGTCAAATTTCCTACAAGTTTGTCTTTGACCACTTTTTGATACGATGCAACGGCTTCGAGATACAGAAATATTTAAATTACGAAATACAAAAATATTTAAAACACTTACTCCCTTCTCAAATGTCATTATCGTGTGGAACTGGCTCCATATACACAAAAATGGCTTATATAAGCGTAGGATAACATGTCTACAAAGTTTCATTGAAATCGGAGAGGGTCGGGTACAACCGATTCCCTATTTGGCATGGAATTGCTCTACTGAAACATTATTATGATTGAATTCTTAGTATTTCAATTACGAAGAAATCTGATAAGGCCGTTGCAAATATTTTTCAAAGTTTATTTAGGGTCCCATTTGTCTCTTTCAAAAATTTTGAAGTTTCGTAAAGTAGTTCAAAAGAAATGTAAAAAAACTGTTTTGACTAAAGTAGGGTAGAGTAGTCATCAATGAGACACGGGGAACAATGATAAAATGGCTCTCACAAGACGTAGTTTCAATCAATCAGGCTCATATTTAGGGGAAAGGTGTGTCTACTAGATACACGTCTGCTATAATTGTGGCTTTGGTTATGGATGCTCCCTTGTAAAGTTATTCATACATGTTTGATTCTGGGGTGTAAAAGTAAATTATGACTAAAAATTACATTTTCGCTCATAGGCTGCCATTAACACAAAAACTAATTTTTCTCCAAATTTCTTTCGTCATTTTACAGGGCATGAGTTGGGCTACAATGTCCTTTTATTGGGTTTTACCAAAATTTAGAATATACCCAGAATCCAGGGCTGTCTCATTGTTCCCCACTCTTTTCTACCCATGGGTAACAATGAGACACTTTGATTTTTCTTCATTAAACTTTTCAAAATCTGTGGAAATCTTTCAAAACATGAATTGGAAGTGATTGTTGGCATATTTATTGCGTTTGAACTTCATTTAACCAAAAATATAAAGTTATTTGATAAAATATATGGATTTTACAAAATTTAAATACTTTTTAGTATAACTTTTGTAAATTGAAGTTTCATGTTGACAAAATTGCTTGAAAATATTCAAAGCAAGTCACCTGCAATGGAACAATATAAAAGCATGATGAAAAGTATTGATTTTTGTAGAGTGTCTCATTGTTCCTGCCAAGCGCGTCTACAATGAGACAGTTGAATAACTCTGACGGATCTATCATACGAACAATCGTTGGATTAGATCTTACCGAAGAGCCAGAAAGATTGAAGATCTGAAACCTTATCGAAAGAAATGAGTGATGACGTTAGTTTGTTAAACGTGTTGAGGGAGAATAATGCAATTCTGACTGAATGTATTCACTATATGAATGTGAGGAAGGCACAAAAAAGGTGGACAAAGCAACGTTTTTCATTCAAATGTTGAATCCGTGGCCTGTATTTTCAATTTTTTAACCTTTTTTTTTGCATTGGCCGTTTCAAATATTTTTCATACACCCAGAACTGGGCATCGACATACGAGAGGATAAAGAGCACGATTCGGTAGTAAAATGGTACTGTGTGCGGACTGAGAGGATAAATCCCGAAATTACCGAGAGTACTTTACTCATGGGTTCATTTTCCTAAAAAGTTCATCTATCAAAAAAAAAAGAAGTACCGGTATCGAAACTCGAACCCAAGACGAAGGTTTATTGAGCCGTATGGGCCACTATGGTTCGGTGACTAAGTGGCGGTCATTTGTCCATATAAGCCACTCAATAGGATGAACTGTTCCAATGAACGAATGAACACGCGAGAGGACTATACTCTTGCCAAATAGCACTTTCCACACGTTTCTTTTCGTGAGGACTATCCCCTCGTTCTTTAACTTTGGGTGTAGTTTATGTTGCCCCCCTTCAACATTTGTCCGAAAAATCAGGGGGCAAAATTTTTTTTTCTGAAAACTTAAATTTTTTTGTGATAATAGAAGTTAAATCAACTGAAAACAATCTAGAATGCATATTTAGCATGTTTGGGCTGTATTAAAAATATTTTGATTTTTTTTTATAAAATTTCAAAGCAACTGGACAGGTTTATAATGCATTTTTAAACACTTTTTTCATTCAAATGTAGAAACCATGGCTCGTAAATTCAATCTTTAAACTTTTTTTTTTATTTTTACGTAACTTTCTCCATACAATTTGCCGATGTACCGGAATCGGTTTCAGAATGGCCAAAGTGTCAATTAGTTAGCGTAAGAACCTTCCTTGGGCTTATACGAACCCAACGCAACAAAAAGCGTCGATCCGACGCTCCGTATTGAACTGATTCGCGTTCTAACAAAACCGTCGACATTTTTGATATATATAGATAGATGAAAAAATAATCCTGAAATGTTACAGCTTATCCCGATTTGCGGTCCAAAGAAAAAATGTGCCATAAATGCCCTATTGATTTGAAATTCGAAAGTAAACGTTATACAAAGTTTTCTAAACAGTTCAATTTGAATTGTACAAGTATTTTTTCCATGATTTTACTTTATTGTTTTGCTTCTCGATTTTTTGGAGAATTTGTAGGTGCGGACAAAAACTTGAAATATAATTCGCATTGTTTTTACAAAACCTCGATTTTGAAAAACTTTACCCACATCGATTTTATTTAGGTATGTTTCAGCGCCATTTTTGAGCTTTAGTACATGATGGACGTATTTCGGCCAAATCTGATTTTTTGGAAACACTTAAAAAAAATCCAAAAATATTCTTTTGTGTTAAATTAAATTTGTAATCTGAAATGATATTGGTATAATTTTGATCAACTGCAGCTACTTCGAGTTATAAGCATTTTGAAGTAGCATTTTACAAAAATCTCCGAAATTCAAATTTTCAAATAACTGAGAAAATTCTTCCACTGGGATTCTTTGGAACCGGTCCAAAAATGGACAATATGAATGATCTTCATGTTAAAAATTGTGAACTCAGATACCCATATTGCGTGATCAAAAATTATTCTAGAATGACTGCGTGGTTGGACATATTCCTGGTTTCACCGAGGAACCTGGAACCGGTTCCAAAGTGACCAGGTCTGCCCAAAATTGATTTAGGACAATATGAATGATCTCCATTTTAAAAATTGTGAACTCAGACACCTATATTGTTTGAACAAAAATAATTCCCGAATAACTGCGTGGTTGACTATATTCCGGGTTCCACCGGAGATCATGGAACCGATGGCCAGATATGTCCAAAAATGGTTTTGAGTGAAATCAATGATCTTTATTTTGAAAATGCTGAATTTTGATACCCATATTGACTATGAAATAAAATTCTTGAAAATGCTCCGTGATTGGGGATATTCTGGGTTTCTACGGAAACTGGAACTGGTCCAAAAGTGGCCAGATTTGTCCAAAAATGGTTTTGTGCGTCAACATTGAGCTTAATTTTGAAAATGCTGAATTGTGATATGCATAGTGTGGCTGAAAAATATTCTCGTATATGTTCCGTGATTGGCCAAAATCAGGTTTCCACCGGAGAATCTGGAACCGGTCTAAAAGTGGCCAGATCTTTTCAAAATGGTCTTTGATATTATAATTGAACTTCGCCTTCTTTCACTTGCATGGGAGTTTAGGTGTTTTAATTGAAGTGAAATCAAGATATTCGATAAAAAAAAGTTGATGAAATTTGATCTTGTTTAAGTTGACATTAATACTGGAACGCCCAACGCATGTCCAACTTACACGGACGCCCAAGCCTCCCAAAAAAGGTGGAACGGTAACATCAACTCGCTGGTTCTCGGGCATTACTGAACCAATCGGGACGATTCTTGTTCCCAGTGATTTATATGAATGTCTAGATGATCCTAAAATTTTGCAGAACTTGGTTTGAACAAATCTGTAATTTCTGCGACCGAAAACATCGTTCCACCTTTTTTAAATTGACTGCCTCCGCGGAATCTCTGGCGATTTTTTTTTACACGCGAAAAGTTGGAACGATGTTTTTGATCGCATAAATTACAGATTTGATCAAATTAAGTTCTGCAAAGTTCTAGAATCGTCTAGACATCCTAACAAATCACTGAAAAGAAAAATCATCTTGATTGGTTGAGTTATGCCCGAGAACCAGCGAGTTGAAGTTACCGTTCCACCTTTTTTGGAGCCTTGGGCGTTGGAATGTTAAGAATAATTTTAAAAACAAAACAAACAAACGAAAAATAAGCAAAAATTCTCAAACGTGGTCATTTTTAACATATATAAGGACGGAATTTCTTAATAACGGCTTACTCCTTAATCCCGTCGTTATTTTCCTGATCGCTGTTGTACCCACAGAACGAATCACTGTCGGTTGTGTTCTCATCGTCCCCCAGGAAGTAGTCCGAGCTGTTCGAGGTCGTCGAATCCACACTGGCCGTCTGCAGGTGACTGTGATGCTGATGGTGGTGATGATGATGAGGTTGCCCGTGATGCTGCATCGCCGGACCATCAAACAGGTGACGGCTCATGACGGCCTCAAAATCGAACGTATCCATCGAGAACATGGTGACTGCTTAATATTATTATTAACTTCTAATAGTTGACTTATCACAAACAATGACTAGATTAGATGATGCCTTCCGCTTTCACGCACTATTACTAAATTCACATGATTGCACGTGCCATTTGTTTGCCACTTCAACACTTTACGAGAGAAATCACTGCCACGTGACTTGTACAAATAAACGATTAGCCATCTTAGAAACTCCCGGCGGGACCGCGCTTTCCGGTGGCCACGTGCGGTCTATTAACTGGTAGCACAGTTACCACTTGCTAATTGTTTCCGGTGCGAATGCGTCAACGGCTGCGGACAATGATGTGGTGTTACCAGTGAAGCAGTCGGCGAAGGACTAATTGTCCCTGGCGCACCGTTTCCTCCCCTGTTTGGGAAATTTGGAAAGTTGAGTCGAGAGAGGATGAATGAACCAACTGAAGGTTCATTCTAGCTGAGGGCTGAGATAGAAAATTCATTTTGGATTGTGGTGATTAGGGGAAATAAGTTTTGTTGAAATGAGGGTTCTTTCCAAACATAATTGTTTATCTTCAATCTACAGTTTGAAAATAGTACGACATTTGTGAAAGCAAATATTCTTGTTTATATTTGAAAATGTTGCAAATAGCTAAACATGTTGAAAATTATGTTTAAGCCGAGTTTTTGGATATGTGGGATTTATCCAGAAATTAAAGTCATAAAACCCTTTTAAAATATACCTTTAATAAGAATTAACAGATTATTACAAAACATTAATGTACAAATATCAACCATTTACCCTGATTTAGATTGAATTTTGCCGATAAAACTGACATTTTTGCAGGATTGAGATTGTTAACGGTATTACTATTTTTTTGTGAATAAATATCATAATTCCTTAACCTAACATTATCCAGTTGCATGGATACAAAAACATGTTATATACTCGAAAACTACAAATTAGTGTGGAAACATTCAGTAAAAATACTTTTCATGAGTTGAAATGTTGGTTTTTTACATAAAATGATCGAGGAATTGTCAATTAATGGAATTCTTATACAGCAATTCCATTTGAAAAGAGCCTAAACCGAACAAAAAGTTCTCCGATCGGGCTCAAATTTTTTCTGGGGGTTCCTTGGCCAATATAATTAGACCCGTATTTTTTTGTTTGGCCATTAGGGTGACCACATCGTGCTAGGGTGGTTCGAAAAATGGCAATTTTCGTCATTTTTCGCAAAAAAAAACACTTTTTTCGAAAAATCATATCTCCGCGCCATTTCATCCGATTTTAGCTGTCTTAGACGCAAAAGAAAGGTGATGAGTTTGGCTATTTGAGAAAAATAGTAAGAAGTTCCAAAAATCTAGCTTAACTATTGAAAAAGTCGTATGAAAACTTAAAATGGCGTTTTGACCGTGTCTGGACCAAAGAGCCTATGTCTGAAAATATTTTTATCGGATTCCTCGGAAAATTTCACATATCATATCAAAAAATTGGCGATGTCGAACCGTACGTTTCCAAGATGTGATTTTTTGAAAATAAAAACTGAGTTTTTCGACGCGCCACGCGCAAAAACAGGAAAATGACGAATTCGGCAAAAAATCAACTTTTTTCACTAAAACTGTGATAATTTAAAAATTTCAGCGATGACCTATACATATCTGGGTACCAAAAGTTGCGTCTTTCAATTACAAAAAATTTGATTCCCAGACATGTATAGGTAATCGCTGATTTTTTTAAGTTATCGCAGTTTTAGTGAAAAAATTGATTTTTTGCCGATTTCGTCATTTTCCTGTTTTTGCGCGCGGCGCGTCAAAAACGTAGTTTTTATTATCAAAAAATCATATCTCGGAAACGTACGGTTCAACATCGCCAATTTTTTGATATGATATGTGAAATTTTCCGAGGAATCCGATAAAAATATTTTCAGACATAGGCTCTTTGGTCCAGACACGGTCAAAACGCCATTTTAAATTTTCATACGACTTTTTCAATAGTTTAGCTAAATTTTTGGAACTTCTTACTATTTTTCTCAAATAGCCAAACTCATCACCTTTCTTTTGCGTCTAAGACAGCTAAAATCGGATGAAATGGCGCGAGATATGATTTTTCGAAAAGTGTTTTGCGAAAATGACGAAAATTGCCATTTTTCGAACCACCTAGCACGATGTAGGTCACCTAATGGCCAAACAAAAAAATACGGGTCTAATTATTTTGGCCAAGGAACCCCCAGAAAAAAATTTGAGCCCGATCGAAGAACTTTTTGTTCGGTTTTGGCTCTTTTCAAATGGAATTGCTGTATAATAACATTCAGAGTTAAAACACACGAATTTTATTGCTACTTTAAATACATATTCAAAAGTAAAACATTTTATAAAGTTTTATTTTTATGTTATGCTTATGAAAATATGACTTTTGATGCTTAACAGTACAGAGAAACCTCTTTTTACGCGATGCGTTACAATCTTCTAATTTGTCGATTTCTCAAGAACGAAGCAACATTTTTGCAATCTTCTAAAAGCAATTTGTAGGTTTTGTTTAGATCTACAAAACGCTTTTTGAAGCTTGCAAATATATTGTATGTTTTAAGTGGAATTGGAAAAATAAAAAGCATACCGTCATCTGGGGCGAATCGGGACAATAGTCTATTTATTTATTTATTCGTCAAACATACGTAGACTACATGATCGTTGCTTAGTTTCTAATTACAAGGGGGGAACATCTATCTTTGATTGTAGAACTGTTTTTTCATGGTGGATTTTGTCATTGTGAAATCGATTATGTTATTATATTTGTTATAAGTTTCCATCATTCTATTCATGGGCCCGTGTTTAGCGTAGTCAGTTCTGTGAAAATGCAATGCGAATGGCTCACGTGCTCTCAATACGCGTGTGGGTTCATAGAAATTTAATGTTTGTAACAACTCTGGAGAATTAATTCGGTTTGCAATTAGATCATTTACGAACGAAAGAGAAGCGAATTCACGACGCTTTACAAGTGTTTCTAAGCTTATTAACATACAGCGTGCAATATACGAAGGAAGGAAACACTGTCCACCCTAGTTTACGAAGAGCAAATAGTAAAAATTGTTTTTGCACTGATTCAATACGGGTTTCGTGTGTTTTGATGTGTGGACTCCACACGACGCTACAATATTCAAGAATAGAGCGAACATAAGCTATGAACAATGTTTTCAATGTATAGGGTCCTTAAAGTTATAACTGAATCGTTTTATGAAGTTGAGCATATTAGTTGCTTTGAATACCATCGTGTTGTAATGTTCGATGAAAGTCATTTTAGAATCAAGTATGACTCCTAAATCTCTAACATTTGAACAGGTTTCAACTATCTGGTTGTCTAGTTTTACGTTTATATTTGGCTTATTTATTTTTCTGCTGAACAAGATCGATGTACACTTTTAATGTTAAGTTGTAAAAGGCTACGACAGCACCATTCAAAGAATATGTTGATTTCGTTCTGGAATCTTGAAGCGTCAGTTTCGTCTTTAATTTTCATAAACAATTTCATGTCATCTGCGTAAATCGAAACGTTGATATGCTTAAATATAAAGGATACATCATTTACGTAAAGAATAAAAAGTAATGGGCCTAAATGAGAGCCTTGAGGTACCCCGGAAGTAACATTGATGAGCCTAGATATGAGGCCATTAAATTTAACACATTGCGTGCGTTTTGTTAAGTAAGATTTAAGCCATGAAAGTAGATTAGAATCAATTCCGATTTTATCCAATTTGAAAAGAAGCATAGGAATGTCCACTCTGTCGAAGGCTTTGCTAAAGTCAGTATAGAGTGTCTGTACAGAGTTTTTGTTATCCATTTCATTCAATGTGTAGTTTACGAACGAGAGAAGATTAGTTGCGGTTGAGCGCCCTTTGAAAAATCCATGCTGTTTTTGTGTTATGTAGTCTTTTAATTGAGCAAACATTTTGTTGTTAACTATTGCCTCAAAGAGCTTGGGAATACATGAAATAAGAGCAATTCCACGGTAGTTTTTCACGTCAGATTTTTTACCGGATTTGAAAATCTGAATAGGGACAGCAGTGTTTAGAGCATTTAATGGTTTTAAATTTGGAAATGGATGTTCACATTTGGTGGTCTGAGTCTGTTCTAACCGAAACCAACCAGAAAAATCAAAATTTTGTGCTCATACATGGTTAAAACTGCTGTCCCGATTCGCCCCAGTTGACGGTAATGCCACCGCGTAAATAGATGTTTCTCTGTAATTTATAGTAAATTTACGCTTTTAAATCTTGTTTTATCCATGTTCCTGGTTCATGTTTACGGAAGAAAAAAAATCATATTTATTCATAAAAATCCAATAAAACTTTTAATGAGCCATCCATAAACCATGTGAACCCTCAAAGGAGGGTGTTGGGATTCGAGATTCCTTAAAAATATTCCACGTGGTTTATGGACGGTCCCTAACAATCCCACACCTGAAAAAAATCGTCGTTCATATCAGCTAAATCTGAGCAGACATCAGCCGTATACCAAAATGACGTAATAATGTATTAATTTTTGTAAAAATATATTTTAATACGGTTTCATGATTTGAATTTTCAACCTTCACCAAAGTTGTTTCTTGTCTTATTTTGCACATTTTGATGAGTAAATGTTGATGTGTCTCACATCATTTGACAAGTATCCTGAACTGCTATTTAAAACATTTCACTCATATAAGCATTGGAAAGCTGAGAAAATTCCTATAAATTAAATTCGTACGGAATGCTATGAAATCAAACTGACCATGGTAGGGAAGTAGCTTTCATAAAAATTTCAAAAGTTCAATAAGTTAATTAACTATAATTAAGAAAATGTTGATGAATAGCATTATATTAATATTCTAAAAATGTCATGACTTTCTCAATGAATATAATTTTGAATCGGAATACGGAATGCATTTTTGGATTCTTTGAACAATTTTCCACTAGGAGAAGGTAAAATGAGTTTGTAAATAATATATATTATGTGATTATGAAACATAATTCAAAAAATCTTCAAATTTATAGGCATTTTCAGTAGAATAAATTTCATATAAAAATTGAAAACTTTTGATTCGTGCTTCGAATACAGTTAAAAATACAATATTATTCGATAATATTATAAACAAAACTAGTGTTAACGAATCACAGGCAAAATTGTGACTGTTTATCAATTTTACCTAAAATTTATATGAATTTTGTTAAAAAGCTTAAAAGCTTAGTTAACTGAATACAAACATTTTTTTTTCTTGGAAACTATAGCGATGGTACATTTGACTAAAAAATAAAATTTAACACCTTAAATCTACTATTTAAGAAGAAAAACTATGACTTTTAGTCACCCTGGAAATCAAAATAATAATTTTTAACGCAACTATTTTTTAAGCACTATTGAAAAAAAAACTTTTTTTTAAATAGTGCATGGACCTTGTGAGGTCTACCCCAGTACATGTTTTAAAAATAATCATCTTGAGAAAAACCTTAACAGTTGTAAAATATTCCAAAAAATAAATTAAATCTTATCAATGTAACCCCGGTTTACGGTACCTCATACTACATCAGAAAAAAACGGTCTGAGACGCACCCCCTTGGATATCATCTCAGATTTAGTTTTTTTCAATAATATCTAAGTTCAACAACCCAAAGTAAATAAGATATTCGATTATCTGACGTTACATGCTTACGAGGACTTCGATTCTTACTGTTCTTAAACATGCAAGTTAAAGTGTAACAACTGCACCATACCAACGCACGTAAAACGCAAAACTGTCTGGCCTCCGGTCAAAGCTATAAATTATGAAGAACCTACCGACAATTAAATAACTGTCGTATGGCATTTAACTACTTCCGGTCGGGACAGTTCAGCCTGCCACTTGCGCCACTTGTGTTCCGGAAACAAATAATGTCCTCTCGGTGCTGTGCTGCGGTGTGTGGCAAAGGCCTCGTCCTTTTATTTCATTTAAAAGGGGTCAATTTGTTATTTCACGTAGAAATCGAGCGAGGAGGGGGGGAGGAAACTTTATCAGTTTCGGTTATGGGACACCTGGTGCTTCAGATGTTCCGTGTTATTTCTGGTCGTGTTATTGGAACAAAGTGCGTACAATTCGATTGTTCGGTGTCGCCGGTGAAGGTGAGGGTGTCTGAATGTTTTATGCGACCCCAATTTGTTATCGAGGGTGTGTTTTCATATGGTACCAAATGCGAAATAGCAAAATTGTCTTAACAGTGACTATTCTTTTTAGTGTTTTAATTTAGTGTTCAGCTTAACGAGCAAACCACGTGCGCTGCAATTGCATGAGCAATGATAATCACGCCTGCATTACGATAATGATCGACAAAATTAGCCATCCATAAACAACAACGGCAACATCATCATCAAACCCATAGGGTATAATGCTTAACCACAAAACGATTTGGCCTCCGACAAGGGGACTCTTTTTCTCTCACTCACTCCTATCCAAACAAAAACCGGGAGGAAAAATTGCAGCTGCATAAATTAAATCAACAATCTTCCAAGCGGCAAACGCAAAATTAAGATATTATTGTTCATGTTTTGAATGAAAACTTGTTCCGCAGCCGATAAATTGATAAATTGAGAAATTTGACCATCATTTCCTTTGATGGGTACATTAGGGTAAAACTGCTGCTCACCCTCGATGTTGTTTTGCGTGTAAAACCAACAAGCGGAAATCGAGGGTGAGCGCTCGCATCTCTCCCGATAATGTTTGTATAATGATCTCCAAAGTGCGATAATGGACAGCAACCGCCTTTCAAAAGGATAGCCAAAGGTTGAAGGTTCAGCATCAGTTTAACTAAAGCTTGGATCATTTTTTCAGAACTAGAACTAATCTAATAATTATCAACTCAAAATTACGTTTAAATTCATCAGAAAATTTCCAATAATGTACAGACAATAAAATCTCAAAAAACTAAAACTTCAGCAAACATAGAAAAAATAAAATAAAAATATTCTGGCTCAGTTTCCCTGCAGTGTCAATCAAGATAAAAAAGAATGTTCTCATACTTCTCCACAAAACTCCTCCATCCACTTCACGCTTGCGATTGGTGCATTTTCCAGACGCAAGATGGTACGCATGACACCTAAATGCTGGCGCAATCGTGTTTTTCATAATTGTTTGATTTTATTTAAAATTATCCTCTTGTAGCAATAAATAAATCAATATGAAAATAGTGATAAGTTTACTGTTTTGAGGAAAATTAATGAAAAAGATTAGTTAATTTAAATTAATTAAGAAAAAAAAAAGATTGCGCTAGCATTTAGTTATCATGCGTACACTGAAAACCCAACCATGGTAGTTGCTACCATATTGTAGGGTTAAATTGAAAACACGCACCGACGTATTTTTGCTAAAAACATTCCGTGCTTGGATTGACTGATTAACGCAGTCAGTTTTACTATGTCGAGAGCGGTATGGTAATTTCAACCCTCGATTATGGAGAGAATGATAATTGTTGGCCTTCGTAGAGTGGACTGTATTTTTCGCGGCAAACCGGAGACGTTTCGGACAGGTACAAAAAATGCGACCGCTCGATTCAACGTGTGAAACTCAACTTGTCATTTATTCTGTTGGCATGCGTGTGTGAGTGTGTTAGTGTGTACGTGTATTTGTGGTAACTCGCACGTTCTGACGTACGGCAGACTGGGGATGCTCAAGCGTGATCAACATACTCCCGGGCGTTGAAATACCGATTTCAATCACTCTCCTCCTCGTCCAACGCTGAAGACTCGATTTCTCCAGGACCGCGCTCCAATCACCAAGACAACCGGCCTCGGTATCACCCTCGACAAGACACCGATCATCGATCTCCGCATCATCGGCACGACGCTGCTCATCCACTCGGAGTCGACGTATCTGTCCTCACTGCTCTTCTGGTGGTGTTCGTTTCGATGATCTGCTCTCCGCAGCAAGACGTCACGCACACTAGTCATCGCTTCACGTGCTGCCTGCTGCGTCTCTCTGCTTCACCAACACATGCAACTGTGCCTTTCTCCCCTTTCCCTTCCGCTTTCTGCTCAGCACCTGCTTTCAATCGGGGCGGCGTCGATGGGGGGTGGCGACGACGACGGGATTCACTTCTTCTGCTTCGAAAACGGAACACCTCCGGGTTGATTCCTTCGCGATCACAACTTCCGGATCAGTTTCGACGATCTCCGGACAGTGCTACTCGATGCTTCCATGCAGCAGCAATGCGTCTTTGTTCCGACCGCGGAACGCACACACTCACAAACCTTTTTCCGAGGCAAAGGGAAGCCAACAACAATTTGAAACTGTTGCTCAATTCGCGAGACGGCACGGCGTCACACTCGCGGAGTCAACCGGACGAGTGCTCGATTTCCTTTTTGAGGTAAGGGCACCTACATCAACTGGACTCTCCAAGTTGATGCTCGTTCACTTGTTCCGCGACGACACGGCGTCACATTTGCGGACACGGCCACAAATGCTCGATTCTTTCGCAGCAACCGCTTTTACCCGAAAGCGCGTCACTACACCCGACCGACAGCAGCGATCGAATGCTCGTAAACTCTTTCCCTTTCCGAGGAGGGAAAGAGCTTCCGCCGAGATTCACTGGGTCTCGCGATCCGGTTCCGAAAGGACCATGTTGGCCTTCGTAGAGTGGACTGTATTTTTCGCGGCAAACCGGAGACGTTTCGGACAGGTACAAAAAATGCGACCGCTCGATTCAACGTGTGAAACTCAACTTGTCATTTATTCTGTTGGCATGCGTGTGTGAGTGTGTTAGTGTGTACGTGTATTTGTGGTAACTCGCACGTTCTGACGTACGGCAGACTGGGGATGCTCAAGCGTGATCAACAATAATGATTTCGTATTTGCTACCATGCAATTTTGTGGAAGCATGGTACATTTTACCATATTTGCGTTTACTTTCACCAAAAAGCCACAGTTAATTTAATAAGCAGTATTTTTAGCAAATTTTCTTAAAACTACCATGGTCGGGCTTTCAGTGTAACATCTTGCGTGAATGAAATCATATGTTGCGAGCAAGTACATAAAATTTTACATAATGTACGTAAAATTTTACCACTCCTACGTAAAATTTTACCTGCTAGAACCTATCAAAAGCAAGCGCCAATTCAGCCTCTCTGGATGGGATACATTTGCTCTCCTTTTCTTTGCGTTCATCATCTGGCAGGGATGAACTCTCTCTTGCGCATTAGCTGATGTGCGGCAAGAGTTCATTGCAAGGATCTTAACCGTTTTAATCCTTCTTAAAAAAAAAAAAAAAACAAAAACATTGGGGACACGTGCAGCTGAGTTTGTTTGCTCATTGTTGTGGGGTAAAAATGAAAATGAAAATCGGCAAATCGGTTTGTATGAGAACAAATTTAATCTTTTTTTAATTCGTTTTTAGTGTCAATGCCGAGATATAGCCATTTCTACAGTTTTTTTTAAAGGTCCTATAAACTATTGTCTTTCATATTTTTATATGACCTATTCCAAAAAAAAACTCTAGATTTGAAGTTTTAAACTTCAAAAAAACGGGCGCCACGATATCTCAACACTGCTTGGCCAAATCGGCTCAAAAAAAATCATACAACCGCGATATGTCTTGAGAGTCTTCTAATCTAATCTAATCTAATCTAATCTAATCTAATCTAATCTAATCTAATCTAATCTAATCTAATCTAATCTAATCTAATCTAATCTAATCTAATCTAATCTAACACAAACGCAGCCAGTCCGATGAAAGCATGCTGGAAAGTCTTGTGATTAGATTACGCCCCAAGCACTTTTCTTGTCATTATTAATAATTGCAGTACATCCGAGAACACCCGAAAATGTATTACAAAAATTAAAGCGGCCAGCCCTACTGCGTTGTGTTTACCGCAGAGAGGATTCTGAGAACGGATCACATTTCACAGAATCTCCAGGAGAGGAAGGAGGCGTGGACATTACTTACTTTACTTTTACTGCTCGTACAACCTCCGGGTCATGAGCTGTCTCCAGATGCGTTGCCATCTAACTCGGTCCTGGGCTGCTACTCTCCAATTCCGCTGCGGAACTCCCACACTTTCCAGATCTTCCTCCACCTGGTTCAACCACCGTGCACGTTGCGCCCCCCTCCGCCGCGTTCCAACCGGCTCCGAATTGAACACCAACTTCACCGGATTGATAGTCTGGTTCGGTTGGCGCGCATCCAGCGCGTCCGGCATTCTTGCGACGTGTCCGGCCCACCGGACGTCGCCAGCCTTGGCGACTTTCCGAATACTTGGCTTGCCGTAGAGTTGCGCCAGCTCGTGGTTCATCCTTCTCCGCCACACATTGTTCTCCCGTACGCCGCCAAAGATCGTCCTAAGCACTCGCCGTTCGAAAACTTCAAGCGCTTGCAGGTCCTCCTCGAGCATCGTCCACGTCTCGTGCCCGTAGAGGACGACGGGTCTTATCAGCGTTTCGTACATGGTGCACTTTGTACGCCGGGAAAGATGACCAGACCGTAGGGTCTTGTGGAGTCCATAGTAGGCACGACTACCGGTGATGATGCGCCTCCGAATTTCTCTGCTGCAGTTGTTGTCCGACGTAACCAACGATCCGAGGTACACAAACTCCTCCACGACCTCGAACTCGTCGCCGTCGATCGTCACGCTCGGTCCTATGCGAGTCCTAAGGGACTCGGTTCCTCCTGCCAGCAGATACTTCGTCTTCGCAACATTCACCTTCAATCCAACCTTATCCGCTTCCCGCTTCAATTCGGTGTACCGCCTGGCCACATCCTCGAACGTTCTGCCGACAATGTCCATGTCGTCGGCATAGCAGATGAACTGGTTGGACCGGTTGATGATCGTGCCCCGCATGTTGAAGCCCGCCCGCCTCATCACACCTTCAAGCCCAATGTTGAAACAGAGGCCGGAGATACCGTCGCCTTGTCGCAGTCCCTTGCGCGATTCGATCGGGTCGGACATCGCCCCGAAATCTTCACGCTGCACCGTGCCCCGTCCATCGTTGATTTCACCAGTCTGATCAGCTTCCCGGGAAAGCCGTTCTCGTACATGATCTTCCATAGCTCTTCGCGATCGACCGAGTCGTACGCGGCTTTGAAATCGATGAATAGGTGGTGCGTCGGGATCTGGTACTCGCGACATTTTTGGAGGATTTGGCGTAGCAAAAAGATTTGGTCCGTCGTCGATTTCCCCTCCACAAAACCGGCTTGGTACGGCCCAACGAAATCCTTTGCTCGCTCTGACAGACGACAGAAGATGATCTGAGACAGCACTTTGTAGGCCGCGTTGAGAATAGTGATGGCTCGATAGTTCTCACATTCCAACTTGTCCCCCTTCTTGTAGATCGGGCATATTACTCCCTCTTTCCACTCCTCCGGTAGCTGTTCTGTGTCCCAGACCTTGACTATCAGCCGGTGTAGACAGGCCGCCAGCTTGTCCGGGCCCATCTTGATGAGTTCAGCACCGATACCATCCTTACCCGCTGCTTTGTTGTTCTTCAGCTTCTTGATGGCATCCTTAACTTCCCTCATCGTGGGTGCTGGCTCGTCCTCGCCGTCCACCATACCGCTGACGTCGTTTCCCCCGTCGCCCTGGTACTCCGCCTCTGGGCTGTTCAGGTGCTCGTCGAAATGCTGCTTCCACCTTTCGATCACCTCACGCTCGTCCGTCAAGATGCCTCCGTCTTTACCCCGGCACATTTCGGCCCGCGGCATGAAGCCTTTCCGGGATTGACTGAGTTTCTTGTAGAACTTGCGTGTTTCGTTGGAGCGATACAGCTGTTCCATGTCCTGGCACTCCAACTCTTCCAGGCGGCGCTTCTTATCCCGGAAGAGATGGGTTTGCTGTCTTCGCAACTGTTTGTACGACTCCTTGTTCCCACGGGTGTTGTGCAGCAGCCACTTGTCCCGCGCTGCTTTCTTCTCGTCCCAAATCGCCTGACATTCCTCGTCGAACCAGCCGTTCCGTCGAACTCGGTCCACGTACCCGATGGCGCTCGATGCCGCTGCGTTGATGGCTGCTTCCATGTGGCTCCAGCAGGCCTCCAGAGGGCTTCGGCGAGCTCACCCTCGTCAGGCAACGCAGCTTCGAGTTCCCGCGCGTACTGGGTAGCGACCTCAGGATCCTTGAGTCGCTCCAGGTTATACCGCTGCGGGCGACGGTACCGGATCTTGTTGACCTCGGACAGGCGTTGGCGCAGCTTTGCCACCACCAGGTAGTGGTCCGAGTCGATGTCCGCGCCACGGTAGGTTCTGACGTCGATTATGTCCGAGAAGTGCCGACCATCGATGAGAACATGGTCGATTTGCGTCTCCGTGTCGTTTGGTGATCTCCAGGTGTACTTGTATAGGGAGGTGTGCTGGAAGAAGGTACTAAGTATGGCCATGTTTCGGGAGGTAGCGAAATCGATGAGTCGTAGGCCGTTCTCGTTCGTCTGCTGGTGAGCGCTGAACCTCCCAATAACCGGTCTAAACTCCTCCTCCTGGCCAACTTGAGCGTTCAAGTCGCCGATGACAATCTTGACGTCGTGTTTTGGACACTTCCTGTACTCGCGGTCAAGAAGCTCGTAGAAAGCGTCCTTGTCATCGGCGTCGCTTCCCATGTGCGGGCTGTGCACGTTGATGATGCTCAGATTGAAGAATCGGCCCTTGATTCTCAACCGGCACATTCTGTCGTTGACTGGCCACCACCCAATCACGCGCTTCGCCATTTCGCCCAGCACGATAAAAGCTGTCCCCAGCTCGTGTGTATCGCCGCCGCTCAATACATAGTATACCCACCGAGCTCTCGGTGGTCCTTCCCGTCCAGCACACCTCCTGCAGCGCAACGACTTCGAGACCGCGGACCCGCAATTCGTTATGAAGAATGCGGTCGCTCCCATCGAAGTTGAGAGACCTGCAGTTCCACGTCCCGAGTTTCCAATCCCTGGATCCCCGAAAATCGGGTCGGCGATTGGATCGGCTCGCATCTGGAGCTCTCTGGACTTGGTTTTACGGCGGGTGCGTGTAGCCATCACCAACCCCTGTCTCGCCGGAGGACCGTCGTACCAGGACTGTTTAGAGTCCCACCCTGGCACTGGGACTTTTAATCAGCCGCCCCTAACCTGGGAACAGACGCTGTTTCGAGCCGCCCCTAACCTGGGGAACAGCCGCTCGAGGGGGTCTGAACTCTATCCGCTGTAAGCCGCCCCTAATATGGAGAACAGACGCTTACCTCGACTATGGAGCCAGACACCAGTTTCTTCGGGCCGCCCCTAACCTGGGGAACAGACGCCCGTTGAAGGGGGTCGCTCACCTCTTCAGAGCCGCCCTAACCTGGGAACAGCCGCTCACGGAGAAAGGGAGTCGAAAACCCCACGTTGTTTTGGGCCGCCCCTAACCTGGGGTACAGCCGCCCAAAAACGGATGGCGGAGGGGGGGGGGGCGGGTTTGGAGCACGTACGCAACGCTCACTTGCTTTCACTATAATTTTCTTTTTAATTTTTAATATAAAAAAACTTTTTGCCGATTTTATTTTGATCACACAATACTACCGCGATGCGAAGGACCGAAGACGACGACGACGACGACGAGCTTCTTGTTGCCGGGGAGCACTTTATTGTTCACTTGTTTGGCCAGATCTAAACCGCAAGATCGACCAATTTTTTCGCGCGAAATATTGGCGATTTTGCGATCGCTGGACGCGGATTTTGTTTTGCACCGCTTCACTACAGGTTCCAACACCTACTGACGGGAACTTCACGTCGCGGGGGACCGGATAACCACGGATTCGCGAGTAAATTCGACGGACCGGCCGGAGCACAACACCGCGTTAGTGCGCACGCACACCACGAAACATACCGTACCAAACGCTCCGGTTTGTTATTGCGTTATTGTTGTGAAAGTTGTGTTTAGTGTAATAATATATAGTACAATATAATATAATAAATTAATATAATCAATGACTTTGTTTAAGATAGTTAATTACCTTCGTAACCAGCTGAAAAATAATAAATTATTAAAGGAAATAAGGCAAAGCGTACAGTACAGCGTAGAGATTGAGATTGTAGAGATTGTATGAAATAATGGTATTAATGGTGGTGCCAAATATGAACCCTCTACGACAAAGGGAAGTGGGGTAAAACGGGCTTTGAAGTTTGAGGTCGAAAAAACATAAAAAATCTTAAAATTGCTCGCATTTCCGTAAAACATAATCAATTCCAACTCTCTTAGATGCATTCGAAAGGTCTTTTGAAGCACTTCAAAATGTGCCATAGACATCCAGGATTGGTTTAATTTTTTCTCATAGATTTTGCAAATTACTGTTAAAAATGGATTTTATTAAAACCTTAATATCTTTTTGCAACAGCCTCCAACACCCATACTCCCATAGGTCAAAAGATAGGTAATTTCATGGACTATAAGCCTACGGTATTAACTTTTTGGCCAATCGCAGTTTTTCTCATAGTTTTTCGATTTTTCTATAACAAACATTTTACAACGTAGCTTTTTGCCCTGTAGGTCGCCATGGCGGCACTTTTTGGTCTCAATTTTGTCATACTCGGAGTCCTCGGACAATTCCATGTAAGTTAGAAATATTGGAGTTGTAAATTTGATTGTAAAAAATGCCATTTAGAATGATTTAGAATAATTTTTAACATTTTGTCGGATTGGGAGTAAAACAGATATTCGCCTACTTGATACTACAGCATTTGACGTATTGATCACATGGTAAATAAGATATATTTCTTTTTTCAAAAATGTTTTATTTAATTATTTTTTAAATCAAATTTACAACTCCAACACTTCTAACTTACGTGAAATTGTCCGAGGACTCCGAGTATGACAAAATTGAGACCAAAAAGTGCCGCTATGGCGACCTACAGGGCAAAAAGCTACGTTGTAAAATGTTTGTTATAGAAAAATCGAAAAACTATGAGAAAAACTGCGATTGGCCAAAAAGTTAATACCGTAGGCTTATAGTCCATGAAATTACCTATCTTTTGACCTATGGGAGTATGGGTGTTGGAGGCTGTTGCAAAAAGATATTAAGGTTTTAATAAAATCCATTTTTAACAGTAATTTGCAAAATCTATGAGAAAAAATTAAACCAATCCTGGATGTCTATGGCACATTTTGAAGTGCTTCAAAAGACCTTTCGAATGCATCTAAGAGAGTTGGAATTGATCAAGTTTTACGCAAATGGGAGCAATTTTAAGATTTTTTATGTTTTTTCGACCTCAAACTTCAAAGCCCGTTTTACCCCACTTCCCTTTGTCGTAGAGGGTTCATAATTGGCATGAGTTCATCTCATGTATAGACAAACAAAGGCTGAAAGTTTCATCCAAATCGGAGCACCTCGATACGACCTGTTACACATTGGTGAAAATTTTTCTGATCACGCCTTTCGTCGGACGGGGAAGTAAATGTTGGCCCGGAAAAATCTAGAGGTTTGGCTGTTTGCTCAGTCCAGGTCGTCTTCCTGGGTCCTGTCTCGGTAGTGTCGCTGGACGGCAGTTGGATTTTCAATCCAAAGGTCGTCAGTTTGAATCCCGGGGTGGATGGGAGCTTAGGTTTAAAAAGACGTTTGGATTACATCGCCGTTTTATGCCTACGGACACCTAGTTTCGAGTAGGAATCTCGCAATAAAGAACGCCAAGGTAATGATGCAAAAATTGTGTTCCGAACAGTTATGTAGTTAGCTATTCTGACTAGATTTTATATTCAAATATTACATATCTTTATGAGGACAAATTAAATACCTGGGCAAAAAGTAAGTTTGATCCACGAGAACAAAAAATACGAAAGTCCATACATTTTTGACAGGTTGCACAAACAAAACCATAACAACGTTTTTGTCTAAGTATTTAAAAACGTGGGTTTTATAGAAAACCTAGATGTATGGGTATCAAAAGATCGGAAATTTTATGCCCTTTCCGATGCCACATAGGTTGACTTAAGAATTGTGGACCGGTTCGGATGCCGGCGGATTTTCCGACGACGTAATTCCGGGTTGGTACGAAATTCCAACGAAAAATCTATTCTATCGATACAAATACCCCCAAAACGGTGTTATACCCACTCCAAAATGTTTATTTAGCAATTCTATGGTAATATATTGACATTTAGTTGAATTAAAAGTTTGCAAAATTAAGTTTAGATAAGTTTTATATAGAATTTCCAGAGTTATATAAACTTTTATACTAAGTAGTTAGTAAACTTTATATTCAATCTAAATTATTTTTTTAATAAGTCAAGAATGCCTATTTGGAGTTGAGAGACTGGATTTATGGTGATTTGTCAACAAATAACATTATTTATTAGGGTGGGTACGTTTTTCGAAAAGTTCTCGGATCAAGTTTTAGTATGGTTCCCCTTGTAGGGCATGCCCTATGGGAAAATTGGAAATTTTGTTCAAACGCTCCTACAGGTCTAGGAAAATAACGCGCCAACTTCTGGTATGGTCAGGCCTATGGGAAATGGTCTGGAGAACACTTTTCCCGAAGAGAGCATATGGATTCGTTGTCCCTAGACCTGGCGCATCGGCAAACAATCCGATGTCTCCAAAATCAACGGTTTTCCCCCAAAAAGCATCAAATTTTCCTTAGCATGCTATGAAAGCTTGATGAACACCGCGACGCCATACGTCAGGCAGCTACCACGTGGTTGAAATATTTGCAAAAAAATACAAATTTGCTATGCAATGATTCTAAATTCGACTAAATAATATTAGGATTGCTCGAAATGATCATTTTCTGGTTAAAAGAAGGTTTGCAATTGAATATTCCAGCCGTTTCTCACCCACGTGGTAGCTGCCTGACGTATGGCGTCGCGGTGTTCATCAAGCTTTCATAGCATGCTAAGGAAAATTTGATGCTTTTTGGGCGAAAACCGTTGATTTCGGAGACATCGGATTGTTTGCCGATGCGCCAGGTCTAGGGACAACGAATCCATATGCTCTCTTCGGGAAAAGTGTTCTCCAGACCATTCCCCATAGGCCTGACCATACCAGAAGTTGGCGCGTTATTTTCCTAGACCTGTAGGAGCGTTTGAACAAAATTTCAATTTTCCCATAGTAATTCCCATTTAAACTTTAACCCTGATGCGCGCAGCCAGTTTACAACCAAATGAGCTGATATTTGGCATGAAAGTCCCTATGGGCATGCCCTACAAGGGGAACCATACTAAAACTTGATCCGAGAACTTTTTGAAAAACGTACCCACCCTATTATTTATGTTAATTTTTCGAGAGGTGTACAAACTTTTTTTGCACCTTTTTTATTTTCGTAATAGTATTTGTTATATAACTTTTTATAGAAATCATCTTTTCATGAGCTGTTTGTAGCAAAATGTTTGGCATGAGTTTCTGAACAAAAGGTAGTACTAGGTTCCTGTCAAACTTTAAATTTTTTACATGTTTCATCACAAAATGTGCATAGTGCTCAAGGGGTGTAAATACTTTTTTTACATACTGTATATAAGCCATTTTTGTGTATATGGAACCAGTTACACTCGATAATAACATTTGAGAAGGTCGTAAGTGTTTTAAATATTTTTGTATTTCGTAATTTAAATATTGCCATATCTCGAAGCCGTTGCATCGTATCAAAAAGTGGTCAAAGACAAACTTGTAGGGAATTTGACGGGCTTTTCGAAAAAAAAATACACTTAAAGAAAAAAACACTCCACTTTTATGAGGATTTTTGATTTTTAAGTTTAAAAGTCAAATTTGAAGATGAGCCCACGATTTTTTTTAGTTCAAAATTTTTGTGAAAATAGCCTAAGATGTTACAAAAAGACTCACGAAAAATGCAGGATGGAGCAACTCACCTAAAAAAATACAAAAATCATTTACTGAAACTGTTTTTTTGAAAAGTGCTCTAAACGTCAAAATTTTCAAAATCCGAGTACGGATATCGATTTTCCAGACAATTTTACATAAAAGTCTCCATAATGACCATTGTCTTAAGTCCAATCCTTGTAAAGTTACAGCGGTTTTAAAAATAAAAATGTTGAAAAAATAGGTTTTTTGATGGTTTTTGGCAATTTCTATATGACAGACTTGATTTTTTCAGTCTCGAAAATATTTTTACCGGAAAGCTCGTCCCATTTCCCATAAGTTTGTCTTTGACCACATTTCAATTGGGTGTATGGGCTTCATCAGTTCATCAGTTAAATAAATCACTATGCAAACAAATTGGCTTAAACAGCTGTCTTAGTTTGATACAGTTGTCCTGATTTGCCACAGATAACGGTGTCTAATAAAAATTAATTAATCATGATATTTCTATTTTTATTTAAAAACCATCAATTTACGTATACAATAGGAATAGGGTGGTCCAAATCCGGACTTTTGGGCTACCCCCTGAAATCAAAGATTGACCCATCACTAGGCTAAATGCCAAATTTGAGCTCATTCTGACCACGGGAACCCCTCCCTCCAATCGCTTAAAGTTTGTATGGAAAAATTCGTCAAAATGTATGGAGAAAAGCAACTGTTTTACTTTTTTACCTGTGTAAGGTGCCATAATTATCCGATTCTTTCCGTTTCTCAAATGTAGAACCTTCAATAAATTTAGAACAACTTTCCCCAAGACACCATATTTTTAGGATTTTTCCCGTGAAGTTATTAGCGCCCAAAACTGACCCTTTTTGCGCGGCCAGCTGTAAGGGGCTACCTAACAACGATGTTTATTTCCAAATCGTACACGCACGTACTCTCTCTCAGGTTCAAACTCTCTCACAAGCTTGTTCGCCTGCCTACCTGCCTGTTTACCTACAAGCGCGCGCTGTTTCTCTGCTTGGAATTTTGTCGTCATCGTCGTTTTCGTTTGCTATCCGCTGCGCTGCGTTCTTGACATGTTGCCCCAAAAAAGTCCGGATTGGGACCACCCTAGTATAAAGTCATGCCCCGGTTTTGCACACCTCGGTTTTGCACTGCCCCGGTTTTGCACCGTTCAGCTGCCTCGGTTAAGCACGGCCCAGTGCTTAACTGAAGCACACAGCTTATGGGTTTTTGGCTATATGGGAGACATTGGCTTTAATCGTATGAAAAATCATGCAAACATCAGAAAATTATAGGGTTTTGGAATCGGGATGATGTCAGTTATCCATTAAGATTATTATTTCATGATTTTTTTTAACATAAATACGTATTTTTCCTGTATTTCGAAAATGCATTTTTCTCTCTGAAGAATCCAAAAATATATTGTTATTGCAATATGGGTATCAAATGATCAGGTTTTTTCATACATTTCGGATGTAATTACAACATTTTTAGAAAATACTCCAAATTTTCACAAAACTACGTTTTTTTTAAAAAAAATACTCAAAATTTCAATTTTTATATCAAACAATCGGGATTTTTTCATACATTTCGAATGTAATAACAATATTTTTTGAAAATACTAAAAAAATCACAAAACTACGTATTTTTGAAAAATATATTCACAATTTCCGTTTTTGCATACATTTTGGATGTTATAACAAATTTTTTAGAAAATACTCAAAATTTTCACAAAACTACGTATATTCGAAACAATACTCAAAATTTCCGTTTTTAAAATAGTGGGTATCAAACGATCGGGATTTTTTCATACATTTCGAATGTTATAACTTTTTTTTTTGAAAATACTCAAAATTTTCACAAAACTACGTATTTTTGTAAAACTTTTCAAAATTTAAGTTTTACAGTATGGGTATCAAATAATCAAATCATTTTTTTTCAAAAATACGTAGTTCTGTGAAAAATTTGATTATTTTATTTTTTTTAATTACATTTGAAATGTATGAAAAAACCCCGATCGTTTGATACCATTACTGTAAAAACGGAAATTTTGAGTATTTCTTTTCGAAAATACGTAGTTTTGTGAAAATTTTGAGTATTTTCCAAAAAATATTGTTATTACATTCGAAATGTATGAAAAAATCCCGATCGTTTGATACCCACTATTTTAAAAACGGAAATTTTGAGTATTGTTTCGAATATACGTAGTTTTGTGAAAATTTTGAGTATTTTCTAAAAATTTTGTTATAACATCCAAAATGTATGAAAAAACCTGATCATTTGATACCCATATTGCGATAAAAATATATTTTTGGTTTCTTTAGAGAAAAGAATGCTATTTCGAAATACAGGAAAAATACGTATTTTTGTGAAAATTTTCATGAAATAATAATTTTAATGGATAGCAGACATCATTCCGATTCCAAAACACTGTAATTGTTTGATGTTTGCATGATTTTTCGTACGATTAAAGCCAATGTCTCTCATATAGCCAAAATCCCATAAGCTCTGTGCCTCGGTTATGCACGCCTCGGTTTTGCATCCCCCATATGCGGTGCTAAACCGAGACATGACTGCATACAGTCTTTTTGAAAATTTATAAAATTAAATAGAAATATTTATAGCGCCAGGCATTTTGCAAATCTTTAAACGCGTTCCCTACTTTTCTACAACCAAATCTGAATTTCCAGAACAAAATTTGTTTTTTTTTTCAATTCCGAAAATTCCCAGTGCAAAATATAAAAAAATCCGGGATTAGGAAATTCCCGGTTTTTGAAAAATCCCATAAATTGTTTCCCGGGATTTCCCGAGATGTCACACTATTTCCAAGCATGTGGTATAGAGCATTCTACGTGCGTATGTATTGCGTGTACGTACACGAAAATAAAGTGAGGTTAAATTTTGTCAGCCAGCAAAACCAAATGGTGCGCTATTGTGCGTTTGACAGCTGTCAGTCGATCCAATTCAAACGTTTTTTTTTTTCAAGTAATTGTATTGTTATTGTTGTTAATTCATTTGTTTCTGGCAGTTTTTTTGTGGTTTCTGGTTATCCCAAGTAATTCTGGGAAATCAAAGTAATCCGTGACATATTGCCAGTAATCCTGGTATTTCCATTTAGACTGGTTAGTTATCCTTGATGCTTGGTACAATACATCGCTCTGTGTTATTTAGTAAACCAGTCTCTTCTTTGGCAAATCACACCTAAAAAACAACAATCAAGGTACAAGCTAGTACACGACCAACGATTTGAAGCTTGCGGTACCCTCCACGTGATGGCAGCTTTACGATTACACCGTTTTGACTTCTTTGCCTTTCATATGATTCGTTTGAATTGTTGTTGGAATTTGTTGCATGCAAGATCTTCCTTTTTGTTTATTTTTCAGACTAACATAAATAGGTTAAAACGTATATTTAAAAATAACATTTTCACTGTATTAATTATTTGTGTTAAATAGTATTCATTTAAATGCGTTCTCTTAAAAATAATTCCTCGTTTTTAATTAATCCAAGTTTAAAATTGCATACAACTTCTCAATTCCATAAAAAAACTTGTGAAAACAGGTCGCCGTAAAAAAAACAACAAACCTTGTTTACAATCTTTCTCTCTCTCAACCCAACCACCCTTTCGCTACCCAACCCACCCACTCCGAACTGTCAGCGAATGCTTGACGTGTTCTTTTACACGGCCGCAAAATAAAGAAACGGCAGTCAGGGAGCGTTCTTTTATTACGTAACGCGAAAAATCGGACTTTTAGACCCCCTCCCCCCCCCCCCTCGTAACAAAATTTCCATACAAATTTTAAAAATTTTGTATGGAGCGTAACACGGCCTCCGACCCCCTCCCCCTACTGCGTTACGTAATAAAAGAACGCTCCCTCAGCTTCAAAGTGGGCCAGAAGAATGTTGTTTTGGCTTTGATTTCTCGCCAAAGTTAACCAGAGTGGGTGACGCGTGTCAATTCAGGTCCTGGCCGACCGGGGTTGTTTTGTAGTTGGTTCTAGGGTTCTGGTTGCGGTGGTTTAAGTTGGTGGAACCATGTCCGATAGAAAGAAGGTCGTGATTGCTGCCGTTGGCATTTTCGTGTGCTACTTCTACTTTGGGATCATCCAGGAGAAGATCACCCGGGGCACGTACGGTGATGAACTCCAGGAAGATGGTAGTCGAGGGGAACGGTTTACGTTTACGCTGGCACTGGTCGGGGTGCAGTGCGTCTGTAACTGGATCTTCGCCAAAGGTTGTTTGCTATCTTGGGTTAAATGAGCATTTTCTAATCGGTGGTTTAAATATTTCAGCTATACTGATTGCAAGTCCACAAGGAGCGGACACGACTCCCAAGATGTACTACGCCAGTAGTTCACTTACTTATCTGTTGGCTATGATCAGCTCGAACATGGCATTATTGTGGGTAGCCTACCCGATGCAAGTTGTTGCCAAGTCAGCGAAACCGATTCCGGTGATGTTGTTGGGCGTTCTCTTTGGTAGAAAGTCTTACACGCTGCAAAAGTACATGTTTGTCCTGCTGATCGTCATCGGCGTCATTCTGTTTATGTTTAAGGATGGTAAAACAAGCAATGCCCCACTGGAGAATGAAGGTTTGGGTCAACTGCTGCTTATATTGAGCCTCACGATGGACGGGTTGACTGGAGCTGTTCAGGTATTCAATTACAATCTCAACGTTAGCAAAATAACTAATCTGAAACCTCCCCTTCCCAGGAACGAATGCGTCAGCACAGTTCTCCATCGGCCCAGCACATGATGCTTGCGATGAACGGTTGGAGTACGATTTTCGTAGCCGTCCCACTGCTCGTATCCGGCGAAGCGTTCAGTTTTATAAACTTTGCCATCAAATACCCCAGATGTTGAACCACTTGGCTACCCTAGCCCTGGCCGGGGCTCTTGGCCAGCTGTTCATCTTCATGATGGTGTCGTCTTTTGGAGCGCTCGCATGCTCCGTGGTCACCACGACCCGGAAGTTCTTCACCGTGCTCTTTTCGGTGTTGTTTTTTGGCAACAGCCTCTCCGGACGTCAGTGGATCGGCGCCGTGCTGGTGTTTACCGGCCTGTTTGCCGATATGTTCTACGGTAAGAAGGGCGCACCGAGCAGTGGCGGTAAGCCTCCACTGAAGGCAAAAGACAAGAGTGAGACTGAAGGGCTGGTGAAATGAAGTGAAGGCTCGAAAATACGGCTGCACAAATCATTATCATGGTTAGGAACTAATGTACAATAAATCAGAATTTAAACACAAATTGGGCACCCCTCATATAAATGTGTACACACTGTTGCTTAGCTTTAATCCTGACATTAGATTAAATCAGTGAGTAACCGTCTCCATCAAAAGTTAGAAAAAAACAAATATAAATAATAAAACTGAAATTACTTTCCAACTGTTCTAATTTGTTAATGTCAAGGCATATCCGAACCAAAGTAAGTAACCCTAGGAACATGCATATTTTCAATTGGTTTGGTGAACATTGCGTTACTTCATTTTTAACACCTACGTGCAAAATTTCATTCTATTTCATGAACTGGTTGCGAATCTATCGCATTCTATAGGAGAAATTGAGGTTCAACGGTTCAGTGTCCGATTCTTAGCGAAAGCACACCAGGTTTTCATTGGGTTTCCATTTTTAATGTGGGTTTTTAAATAATTATGGAAATTTCATTTTGTTAAACTTGATGAAGTGAGTGAAAACCAACTGTCTTTACTATAGCATTGCTCACGCTTTTAAATATTTAGTAACAAAAGTGTTACGCGCCGAAGCGCTTAACGCACCTCCTGATCAGTCAATGCAGTTGTCACCTGCATTCGACTGTCAATCTGACTTGAGCGCTGGACCAAAAGTCATCCCAATTGGTTAAGAAGCAGAAGTGAAGCACGCTCTACAACAATTTCTGAACGCTTGTTTTTATGAAAAAACAAAATCCAAATGCAGAATAATTAAATAAAGACTAATTTCGATAATGGATCAACTATTAAACCATAGTTAGAAGAGGAGATTTTCTGTCAAGAGAAATGCCGCCAAACTTGTTTTTAGCTTCAAAATCAAATATCTCGAAGACAAGGCGCACTGCTTTATGTAAAATGTTATCTGTCATGCAATAACACTTAAAATACGAAGCGCGCGAAAACTACGTGAATTCTGCAAAAAAAAAACGAGTTTTCCGCGCGCATGGTCGTTTAAGTGTTCAAATTCCATCCATTTGGGTCAGTGTATTCAGTGTCCACACGGAGAAAAATCAGTTCCCAAAATCGTGAACAAGCGTTCGAATTGCATGGTACGTTTTTTCAAAAAACGAATCGTGGAATTTGACTAGGGGTTAATCACTTAGCTCAATCTTCTTCTAGGCTGGTACCCCCTGCCATGTAAATCAAGTAGGCCCTGTACCCCCGTTGAGAATCGCTGACTTAGAGTATATCGCATACGGCGTATTATGCGCGCATAATATCGTACCAAATATCAGGGTAAATATCATACGCGTATATCATAATGAAGTTCTTGCAAAACAGTCAAGGGGGGATGAGAAACACTGGTTTAAAATCTCGATTTTGTTCTGAAGGAGTCGGGGCTGAAATTCAATTTAAACCTCTTGTGGGAGTACAATGCATTGTATTTTGAAAGATAAGCTTTATCGATGTGAATAATAAAATCTGCTGTTTAAAATATTTGTTGGGACTCAATTGACAGAAAAGGTCCTACTTGACAGCTCGTTCCAAGGGGACCATAGCACTGACCAACGAAAATTGACAAAAATGACTGCGCAGGCTCAACTCGAGGGGAAGCATGAAGATTGTGGTCCTCAGAAACACGGGCTTTTAAATTTTTCTAAAAAATCAGTTAAAAAAATGGGCCGAATGTTTTTTCTCAAAAGTTTGTATGGAGAATACGCGAAATTACTTCGATTACCAAATTTTTCAGCAGCTACATTTCTACAGTAATGTATTGTGATTCCATGTTAAAAGAATAGAATCGATAAAGTTTGTGGGGTAAAGGTAAGAACAAGATTGTCCGTCAGGCCTGAACGCAAACGCAAAATTTTGCGCCTGTCATCATAGCCTGCCAGTCATCGACCATTGAACAAAGCAACCCCTGCAGATTGTTCGACTGACAGTTGATGGAAAAATCGAACCTGCACAGCGTTCTGCGTTCACCACTGCGTCGAACGGACAATCTTGTTCTTACCTTAAGAGCGAGTTTTTCACCAATGTGTAACAGGTCGTATCGAGGTGCACCGATTTGGATGAAACTTTCAGCGTTTGTTTGTCTATGTATGAGATGAACTCATGTCAAATATGAGCCCTCTACGACAAAGGGAAGTGGGGTAAAACGGGCTTTGAAGTTTGAGGTCAAAAAAACATGAAATATCTTAAAATTGCTCGCATTTCCGTAAAACTTCATCAATTCCAACTCTCTTAGACGCATTCGAAAGGTCTTTTGAAGCACTTCAAAATGTGCCATAGACATCCAGGATTGGTTTGACTTTTTCTCTTAGCTTTTGCAAATTACTGTCAAAAATGGATTTTTTTAAAACCTTAATATCTTTTTCCAACAGCCTCCAACATCCATACTCCTACAGGTCAAAAGATAGGCAATTTCATGGACTATACTGCCGTTCTACGCATAATTGTCCCATGTTCAAAAAAGTGCAACTGAGAAAAACGCGATTGAAATTTTTCGACCGATTTCTGTGTTTCTACGCATAATTGTCCCGTGGTTTCCTATTCGCCCTATGTGTCCCTAATCACCCCAGTTAGCAGTTTATCATCCTTATTTGTGATTCTCTTGCTATATACCAGGTAAACAAGACATAATACTTAGTAAAACTTATGATTCCGTGTAAGAAAATACTTGGTGGGACAATTATGCGTAGAACTTTAACAATGGGACAAACAGACTTGGTGTTGTTTTTAATGAGTTTGCGAACAAAGTACCAGATTTTATGTGTTTTTCTTAAAGTACACATCAAACTAAACTCAAAAATGTCATAAAGTCAAAATCGTCCAAAACTGACATGGGACAATTATGCGTAGAACGGCAGTATAAGCCTATGGTAATAACTTTTTGGCCAATCGCAGTTTTTCTCATAGTTTTTCCATTTTTCTACAACAAACATTTTACAACGTTAGTTTTTGCCCTGTAGGCCTCCATAGCGGCACTTGTTGGTCTCAATTTTGTCATATTCGGAATCCTCGGACAATTTCACGTAAATTAGAAGTATTGGAGTTGTAAATTTGATTGGATAAATTGCCATTTAGAATGAATCAAAATATTTTTTAACAATTTGTTGGGTTCGGGGTAAAACAGGTTTTCGCCTACTTGATACAGCATTTGACGTATGGATCATAGGGTAAATAAAATCTATTTCTTTTTCTAAAATGTTTTATTTAATTATTTTTAAATCAAAATTGCAATTCCAATACATTTAACTTACGTGAAATTGTCCGAGGATTCCGAATATGACAAAATTGAAACCAAAAAATGCCGCTATGGAGGCCAGCAGGGTAAAAACTAACGCTGTAAATTGTTTGTTGTAGAAAAATCGAAAAACTATGAGAAAAACTGCGATTGGCCAAAAAGTTAATACCGCAGGCTTATAGTCCATGAATTTGCCTATCTTTTGTTCTATAGGAGTATGGGTGTTGGAGGCTGTTGGAAAAAGATATTAAGGTTTAAAAAAAATCCATTTTTGACAGTAATTTGCAAAAGCTAAGAGAAAAAGTCAAACCAATCCTGGATGTCTATGGCACATTTTGAAGTGCTTCAAAAGACCTTTCGAATGCATCTAAGAGAGTTGGAATTGATGAAGTTTTACGGAAATGCGAGCAATTTTAAGATTTTTTATGTTTTTTTACCTCAAACTTCAAAGCCCGTTTTACCCCACTTCCCTTTGTCGTAGAGGGCTCATATTTGACATGAGTTCATTCCATACATAGACAAACAAATGCTGAAAGTTTCATCCAAATCGGAGCACCTCGATACGACCTCTAGAACAAACCGAGCAATATTTACAAATACTGCCTCTTAAGAGACGAGTTATAACAATAGAAAAATAAATAGATGGATAGATTACACTATTTTTTTGGAATTTGGCATTGAAACCATCATATATACAGTCGACTCTCTGGCTGTCGATCTTCTCGATATCAATGATTCTTCATCTATCGATGAATTCTTTAGTCCCTTCAATCTGCATACTTCAATTATCTTCATTCCTCGATATTTTCCCTTGCTTGAAGGACCTCTTCCTCGACGGTCCCTTGGATTCCGTTTGCTTTAAAAATCTCTCCCGGTTGTCAATAATTACACTTTCTCATGGCTTGCATAGACATTTTTCTTGGCGAAACGAAGCTTTGAAGGGTGTTTGACATTAGTTTGTTTTTGTTTGATGGACGTTGCCATGATTCTCTCCCATAGCATAGAGTATCAAGAAAAAAAAAATTACAAAAAAAGTGTGCCATGATATGACAGCCACACTTTTTTTCTAGCGTTGGTACCAAAGCGCGATTTTGACATTTCGGGCGTGTAACATTCCTAACGCCATCTTCGCTTAAAAATCTGGATATAACTTATCTGGCATGCATGAGCTACACTCAACCCCCGGTGGTTGGTCACTTTTTCGTTTGACACTTTTTTAGTTTGTACCCCGTTGGTTGGTCAAAGTCAAACTAAAAAGTGAAGAACTGTCACTTTTTACACGGCGCTCACGCACATTATCATTATCTATCTTTCTCTCACTATCTTTCTCTCTCTCTCTCTCTCTCTCTCTCTCTGCCTTTCTCTGTCTCTCTCTGTTAAAAATCTGTTTGAAATCAGAAAAAATCCTGCCAGAATACGATATTTAGATAAATTAAGCATTTGCTGTTTAATATTAACTCATATCTAAAAAATATCAAATTAAAAACAAAATATTTCCCTTTCTCTCTCTCTGTCTCTCTCTGTTAAAAATCTGTTTGAAATCAGAAAAAATCCTGCCGGAATACGATATTTTAAAAAACTATTTGCTGTTTAATGTTAGTTCATATCGCAAAAATACCAAATCTAATCTAATCTAATATAATCGGATCTAATCTAATCTAATCTAATCAAACACAAGCGCAGCCAGTCCGAAGAAAGCATCCTGGAAGAACATGTGATTAGATTACGCCCCATGTTCTTGTCAATATTAATGATTGTAGTACATTCGAGCATCCCCGAAACGTATTACACTCATAAAAGCGGCCAGGCCTACTGCGTTGCATTAACCGCAGAGAGGATTCTGTGAACGGATCACATTTCATAGAATCTACAGAGGAGGAAGGAAGTATTCAACCGATTGAAGAAAACTGTCATATCAACTGGCTAGAAAGACTACAATTCTAAACAAGCGAACAAAAGAAAAACGATAAAAAGAGTGAGATTTAAGATTGCGCTGTTCCTGTACCCATCGCAATGTCAGCTGTGAGTCTCATATCGCAAAAATACCAAATTCAAAAAAGTGTAACTCTTTTAGAATTCTTTACGGATTCAACGAGAAACAAAACTATTTGTAACATACTTTGCTCTCAGCGGCAAAGTCAGAATAAAATAGTACAAATTAAATAAATAAATAAATAAGAAACTTAAAATATCAAAAAGTATCATACTATCATAAGGAATAAAACAATGAGCAGCATATTTTCAAATGATACTTAAAAAAGTTTTAGTGAAAACTGTAAATAATACAGATTTTATAACCTTAATTTATTTTTAATCCTGATTCATTTTTCAACTGCTGGAGCACAAAAATATTGCCTAGATTCCTAAGAAAATAACGAGACAAATCAGAACCACCTGAGTATCTGTCTAGATCGGATTGAAAATGGAAGACAATACCTATTTATGTTTACAAAAGCTGAATAACCTTGTTTTTGTTAACCCTACATAGCGAAAATGGGAAAAACAGTGAACAAACACAGGCAAATGATATTTTTTGGAAATAGCAGTATAGGCTTAATACTTACAGACAATATAAAACATTAACAAGATAAATGTACACAAAAAGACTAAAATGTACAATATATACACAAGAAAATGGTGTGAAGATCAATTTGGTTAAAATGTTATGATTAGAACAATTTTGATTCTATTATGTTTTTTTTTTAAATTAACCAAAAAAAAATGATACTGTTGAATCATAAAATTATTAATAATATAAGAAAAATATCACCAATATCAAACTAAAGATAAAGGGATGACAAGTTACTTTTAATAAATATAAATTGTATTTTAAACAAGAATTATAAATAAAAAAAATTATTTTATGAAACATACTTTTTTTTTAAATGATGACCCCGAAACCCCTTCATCCCTTTACATCCTCTCTGTTATTCTCTGATACGTATACTAATCGAGCCACCAACACATCCTCGTCCGCTGCTCCTCGTTAAGTACTTTGCGCATCTACTAGCAAGCAGAGCTGATTGACGATTTCGCGCGCGCGTTGCTCTTCGTTGAGCTGTCCGTAGTAAGTGGAACCACGCGTGTGCACTAGTTTTTATCGCGTGAGTCGACACAGACGATCAAATTTCTGCTTCCCTCACTCTCACAGCCCTGCCAGTATTTTGGGTAGAGCTCCGCTCTGCTGTACTTAGTCTACTTAAGCTTTGGATTTGACTTTGGGTTTCGGGTGTCAGTCAGTCGCGCTCCCGGCATTTAATCGAAAAGAGGCAAATTTTCATTCCAGAACATGTTTTTCTTCTTTGGATTGAAGATGTGTGATTCCAGAAGAACCTAAGAATTCTAAAAAGTTTGAAAAGGTTGACAGTGGCCAAGGAGAGTTTTGTGCGAAATACGTCGCCAAAGTGTTCACCAAATACGACCCAAAGTCACTCCGGATCGGTAGTGCGTGAAGCGTGAAGAATAAGGAAGTGCAATTTGAAGATACGTCGAGAAGATTATCCAAATCTGAAACAGGGGAGCACGTTCACGAAATTCAAAGTCCAGCAAAAATATATTTCTATTGGGAACGTGACCAGTTGCGACCGGTCACAAGATTTGACGGATTTTCGCCGCGCCGGCCATCGCGCGTAGTTTCTTGTGGCGTGTCCTGCGCAGTGAGTCGAGGTATAACGTCATCGGTCTAGAACATCTCTTCGTCAGCTAACAGCTGGTTCAGTACATACAGTCAGTTTAGCACAGTGGGATAGAATCATTCCGTGGTAATCTTTTTTGTTGTCGTTGTTTTAAATAAATTTATTTCTGTCAGCTCTAACCTAAACTTGAATTTGTGTTTCTTGAAATTGACACCTGTACGATTCTTGCGTGACGGGGACATGTGTGGCATCATTTTTATCAGGAATTATAGACAGTTTTTTCCTTGATTCATTTTTCGTAATCAGCTGAAAGGTGCTTGTTTTATATACTGGCTTATTCATTCATTCGCAGTGCACAGTAAAAAAATGTAATTTTAGAAGGTGTAAATTTTGATGGACTTATATTACTTATTTTATGGTGTAATATTACCTCAATTAAGATTGAAAAAATGTCATTATACCGGAAAAGAGGTGAATTTGAATATGTTTACTAGTAAATGTACCGTCAGTGGGGGTGAGATTGTGTCAAAGTGATTTTTACGGATTTTAAAATTTCTCAGGTTCTTCTCATTGAAACTAAATTCTGTTAAAAAGGTTGTGTAGGTGACATCTAAAAATGACTTAGCTGAAATATCTCGTTCCTAGAAAAAAATAAAGTCGTTTTGGCAGCTGTCTAAAGTTGGGGTACGTTTTTGGCCAAAAGTGACGTCTCGAAAAATCAGATTTTCAATATATTTGTTGGAATTGCTCGAAAAGTACTTGATGGTTTGAAAATTTCTACTTCAAACATTGTAGCATGGCAACAAGATTTCGTTTGGAAGACTTGTTTTAACCAATTAACCAACCAATGTCTCAGAGGTGAAATTTGGTCAATTTTTAAACGATTGGCATTTAAGGTAGAGTTAATCAAATTCCACCATATTTGGGGAAAATGTTTGTTAACTATCTAAGAACCTTGAGCTGTTTTAGAACTCTGAGCCATATTTGAGCAAAATCAGTCAATATTTACCCATTGATACTCGAAGGTGAAGTTTGTATGGAAAAATCGGAAAAATGCATGAATTTTTTTTTCAGTCTTCACAAGCGTTTTTTTTTACAGTGCGCTGCTTCAATCCAAATGTTCCCAAAAGTGAGATCCTCATTGAAAATTTTATGCTCTATAGCTTTGTAGAATAAACCAAAGTTCGATCCTGAGAAGTTATTAGCGATTTAAATAAGTCATTTTTGTCACCTCAGTCACCTTACTGAGGGAAGGCTATAAAATCACTCGAAAAATGAACTTATTAATTTGACATCGTAGACCGCCCTTCACGTATACCTATCGACTCAGAATCATGTTCTGAGCAAATGTCTGTGTGGATGTTTGTAGGTGGGTGGACAAAAAAAATGTCACTCGATTATCTCCGGACTGGATGAACGGATTTCGACCGTATTAGTCTCATTTGATCCGTCTTGGGGTCCCACAGGTCTCTATTTAAAATCAGCATGTTTAGTTAAGTACTTCAAAAGTTATGCTTAAAAAACTATTTTGGCGTATGTCCGGGAGATTGTAAAAAGGGTGTTTTTTGCAAGAAAACTTATCATGTTATACATTTTCAGAAAGGTATTAAAAAGACCAAAAGTGATTAGCACTTAAGTGTTATTTATACACTTTTTGGAGGCCGGATCTCAGCTATTTCAATAAAAATGATGCCCGGGTCCATCATGCGACGTGTCGTTAGTTAGATAATCGAAAGACCTTTCAAATGAGCCTAAAACATCGAGGATCTGACAACCCTACCAAAAGTTATTAGCACTTAAGTGTTATTTATCTCAGCTACTTTGATAGAAATATTTCTGAATCTTCCATGCGAACTATCGTTGAATAGGTTTTATATCAGACCATGCCAATGAGCCAGAAATATTGAAGGTCTGCGAACCCTATCAAAAAAAATATGATTAATAAAGTTGATTTGTTAAACATGTCAAAGGGGAATGTTGCTATTTTTACTGAATGTATTTGCTTTATGAATGTGAGGAAGGCACCGACCACCTAAAGGTGGATTAAGTAACGTTTTTTCGCTTACTTTAGGCTCGGACATCAATGGGTTAATCTCAACCAATTTCGCTCAAAATTTGCACAAATTCTTAAAATAACCCAAAAAAACATTTTCCGCTTGGAGTTGACAATAAAAGTTTTAAAACTTTGCCATTATTCGTTACTCAACAGTAAAAAAAATTGGAACATGTCATTTTATGGAAAATTTTATCTTCTGAATCTTTATTAACCCAGAAGGGCCATTTTTGCATTTAGAATGAAACTTTTCATTTTAAAATTTCGTATATTTTGTTATTTTGCAGTGTTATTTTTAGAGTGTAAAAATGTTCTTCAAAATTGTAGCGCAGACAATTAAAAAAATTCTGCCATCTATTGTTACTCAACTGTATTTTTTTTTGAGTCATGTCATTTTAAGAGAAATTTTATGTACATTTCCAATCTGCAATAAACCATTTTTCAACTTAGAACAAATATTTTCATTTCAAAATTTCGTGTTCTTTGTAACTTTGCAAGGTTATTGTGTAGAGTGAATTTTTAAAACCACTTTTGAATTTTTTTTTCGATGACAAATTTTTTTTCGGAAATTTGAGTACTCTATTAAATCGGGTGTTCAAATTTACATAAAAGTCCCATTGATACAAAATATCCAAATCCAAATCCTGTAAATTATTGAAAACAATTCTATTTTTGCATTTTCAAACACGGAATTGGTCGTACCGCCCTTCGTTAGGGGATATCGAAAAATTGAGCTCGGAATCATGATCAGGGACAACAGTTACCCCATAGGACAAAGTTTCACGCAAATCTAAGAGGGGTTGCGGGGGTCAGGGCAACTGCTGTGTGAGTTGGCGAAGAATGACCCATTTCTAGCAAAACAATGCAAAAGGGCCGTTGTGCGTTTGCAAACAAATAGTGTATCTTTTTCGTGCCAGATGTAAACAAACTCTTGCGCGAGATACTTTTTGCTTACAAACCCACAACGTCCCTTTTGTATCGTTTTGCTAGATTTATTTTATATCCAGTGAACTAACCAACACGATCAATGTGCAGTGGCATAGCTCAACCATTCCGGCGAAAAAGCTCGTTTGACAGATATCCATCCCATCTAGTTTATCTCTTTCCCATACTGCGCCGTCTCCCTCTGGCATACGATTGTTATGCGGAAAACTTTCGCCGGCCGCTCGGAAAAATTGGGAAAAATTTGCCGCAGCCAAACCACTTACACTACTATACTACTTCATTTGAAGTTGTGTTTGTGTGACGATGACGTCGTGCAACACGGAGAGAATTGATTTTTCATGCATTTGCGATTGATTCGAAACGTTTCTTGCTTTCATAAGGTTTTATTTTTTTTAAATAAGTGATTTTTTTTTTAAATTTATGTCCGTTGACTCTGGTCAATGCCGAGGGGGGGAGTGTTTTAAAATTCATTTTACACCTGCCCAGTTGTTTTGCAATCATTAGTTTTCAAAATATCTTAGTATTGACTAAACTTTTTTTTCACCGAATTTTTTTTGCGGTGCTGATTTTACAAAAACATCAAAATATTTTTGATCGATCCCAGGCATGCTAAATATGATTTAGAAGCAGAAAATTGCATTAAAATTCAAGTTTTCTGAAAAAAAAAAGATTTTTTGCCCCCTGATTTTTCGGACCGATTTTGAAGGGAGAGGCGACATAAACTTTGAAAAATATTCGCAACGGCCAATTCATAAATAAAATGATTGTTTGAAGTTTTTCTTAGTAGGGGAAATAAACCCATTTTAAGCCTTATAAGCGGTCGTGTTTGAATGATGCTGGATTATGTGGAGTTTTCCTTGAAATTTAATAAAACTAATTACACCAACGAATAGAGCAACTTTTTGTGAACATTTCTGTTTATTTTCACATTTACTAAAAGTTATTCTATTCCTTGTAATGCTTGTAATTTCAAAAAAATATTTCCAAAATGTATTCTTATCAAACGAATGCACGCCCATCTTCCTATTTTCAGCTTAGTTTTTTTTTACTTCCACCGCTCTTTTGGGTCTGCCTAGTGCTGCCAAAATTGTGAAAATTTTAAGCGAACACTCACGAAAAGTAGCATTTATAGAGAAAATTTCCTGGCAACACTGGCTCACTCCAACTGGCGCTGCGGTGGTGTTGGTAGCCACCCTTTGTTCTTTATTTGCCTTCGCTTCTCGTTCGGTTTTCTCCAGCCTTCGATTGGAATGGGTAGTCAAAATTGAAACGTCAAAAGACTCGGCGCGTTTTTTTTTTTATGGCGCTTGCTAATTATTTACATGTTTCGTAATTATTTTTCAAGTGAGTGACCAACTAATGTGCAAAAGAACATGTTGCCGAAAGTTGGGGGCAGTTTTGTATCGAAAGCGCCGTCAAAATGTAAGCGAAATTGAAAAGTTGATTTTAGCAATACTCATTAAGCGTTTGAGGGTTTCTCGCGTGTGTCACTGTGTGTGCCACCAAAATGACCAGAAATGGTCTCGCAAAATAGAATTATGATCAAAAGTGCATTAAAATTGATCTTTTAGGCCAGTAAATGGCATAAATTTGCGTGCTTACTCGAGGCGGTGCTGTTGCTGGTAAGTTTATAGCCTAAATAGTATTTTTGGAGCTTTAATCGAGCATCAAACTCTCCATATGACGAAGATAGGTGTTTGATTGGAAATGGTATATTTCCCCTAGTTCGACACTGTTTTGGTTTGCAAGGTTAACCAAACAAACTATGTCGGGGAAACACATACTTCGCTGAAACTCTCTTTATAAATTTATTTTATTGGTACTTGCACAAAAAATCGTTTTATAAGTAAAACGTTTATAACTATGGAACTTTCATGAGAAAATTTCTCCGTGCAAGAAAAATCTGCGGCGAATTTTCCGGCACTTTCCCGGTGTCCTAATGAACACCGTGCATCAATGTAGTGGTACGATTCGGTTCGCCGGCTGTTTCTTCTGGGGGCATCCATGTGTAGTAGTGCCACCGACATCGGCACCGAGTCGACACGGGGGGTGGCGGCGGCGAAACAACAACAGTAAAAGTCATTTCCTTCTCGGCCCAGAGCGAACTAAGCGCTGATGTTTTACATTTTTGCTCCTGTCGTCGATCGGTCGGTCGCTCGTTCGGTCGCGGCTGCGGCGGGTCCAGATTGAAAAAAGAAAAATCGACAAGAAAATTCCGTGCGTGCGTGAGTGTGAAATCATTTTCGAGTGAGGAAATCTTGGCTGTGGACGTTTCGCTTGGAAAACTAAGAGTTTTCCGACGTTTTCCATGCGGGTCGTGCTGAAAGTGTTGCTTTTCTTTTTAGTTTTTCCGTGAATTTCCCTCGAATTAAACCACAAAAGGAAGAAAATCGTTGGGTTCGTGAAAAGCTAACCCCTTGGTGTTGCATGGTTATGAAATAGTGAAAATTAATTTAAACCAGCTTGTCATCGTTTTTCCTCATTTCCCAGCAATTTACGCGTGTCAAGAAGTGAAAATCTCGTGAAAAATCGACAGCAAAGCACCCCCCACCAGAGAGTGTGTGAATTGTATTGATTTGGGGGGCCTTTTTCGCAAGTGTTTTTCTCACCCAGTTGTGTCAGTGTCGGAAAATTGGCTGCCAAAAGAGCGGCGAAAAAAAAAAGAGTCGAAAGCAACACAAAAAAAATAAAACAGCAGCGAGGAAAAGTGCCGCCTGAAAGGAAAAAAAAACCTCTAGCAGAAGAAGACCATTTACAGATTTTCCCTTCGACGACGACTGCGGCATTGTGGTGCATTTTCACGATTTGGTCCGAATTTTTTCTCTGACGTAGAGGCAGGTTCGCTCTCCGTCCCGCAATCTCAACCCAAAGGGAGCAAATTCTGCAGAAATTATTCAAGAGGTTAGTGGCAACGATTTATTTATAAGAGTCACCATCATATTTCGAATCCCCAGCTCAAAGGACTCACCCTCACAGTTCTTTTTTTTTGCATTTTTGAGCTTCAATTTCACCAGATTGCATAACCTCGGGGGGTGAACCGCTGCACTCCCTTATTTTTAAATCGATCGCAATTGTCTTTGGTGATGACCGCATCGGAGGACAGCTCTATGGCCTGTTCTGGCCAGTCCTCAAATGTATGCACCACAATATCTGTACTGCTGCTTGTGACTGTGACTGACTTCTGGGGAAAATTGCACCCCGAACGAGCGAGACTTGCCGTCACCGGCGAGGACTGGGGGTTTTGCCGTTTTGGCACCCAGTTTGAACTCTTTTTTTGTAGCCTTGTTCTTCTTTGGGTTCGGTTAGGGGCCATTGACGCGAGTCACATTGGCGATTATTAATTCAGTCGTTACTCGGGGACAGGATTTGGGATGATTTCATGGTTTTAGCTATGAGCTGAGTTTGTCTTGATTTGAACCATTTCGATTACCGTCAGTGGGGGTGAGATTGGGTCAAAGAGGGAAAAGTACTTTAGGGGAGCTGGGGGTAAGACGGCCACCCCACTATTTTTCTAAGTATACTAATGAATATTACCAAAATGTTTAGCAATACTGTTCCTCATGCTAAATAATGCATATGTAGCCACCTTTGCCAAACATATTGTTTGAAATAGTAAAAAATAGCAAAAAAATGTATGAACTTAAAACTGGATGTAATTTTCATAAATTACAAATGTTTGTTCATGTTAAATTGAAGTTTTCCATAAATTATGTCCCTCGGAAAAGTTTAAAAAATGCGATGAGCAATTTGCAATACATGTTTTAAAAATATTATATTTGGGGGCAAGACGGCCACCTGTAATTTGTAAATTTTATTTGATATAAGTTATATTTTTGAAGATTTTTTGATTATTAAGACATATTTGTAGATAAGGAAAAGCATTTTCAATAAATCTATCCGTGTTTAATCGAAATGCTGTTAGTAACTACCGTTTCGACAACATTCCTTGCTGTGATTGAATCTCATTGAAAAGTATGAAATCCTATCAAATTTTTTTATAAAAATCGCTAAGTTAATATTAGTTACATAATTTTGATTGACTTATTCTAATCGAAATACACAAACTAATTATTTTGCATCAAATTGTGTATTGTAGTAAAAATTCACATTTTTTCATAAAATGTGGTCGCAAAAATATGAAATTCACTAAGCCAAATTATGAAATTTTTAAACAGCATTTTTCTTATCATTTGAAACTTGATTTTTTCAACCAAAAGAGTTATGATGATCAAAAAAGTCTGTCCAACCAGCCATGTGGGTATTTGGGTGGATTTAGCAAAGTTATTAAGTTAATTTATAACACTGCCGTCTTAACCCACATGGGGGGCCATCTTACCCCGCGTATTTCATATACATATACGACTTCAATTATTTTTTTAAATTGCTGATAAGTATTGAAAATTGTTTTTTTTAGATCAACTAATTTATGTCATTTCTATAGTGGACTACTAGTATAACAATATGTACGTAATTTGATATCAAAATAATCGGTTGTATAAATTATATGAGACTTCTCCCTTAGGATGGCCGTCTTACCCCCATCTTCCCTTGTTTTTCCCTTGTTTTAAAACTATACATCAAATATTACAGCATGTAAATATAATTTCTTCAAACAAGTTACGCTGGAACCAAGATTGGCGATGAAGGTAGAGTTCATCATGCCACCATATTTTGGGATAAAGTTGGTAAATTATCTAAGAATAGATCTAAGTAATTATTGGTACCGTCAGTGGGGGTGACATTGGGTCTGGGGGGTGAGATTGGGTCAAAGTGATTTTTTACGGATTTTACCATTTTTCAGGTTATTCTCAATGAAACTTAATTCTGTTAAAGGGGTTGTGTAGGGGACATCTTAAGATGACTTCGCTGAAAAAATCTCGTTCCTAGAACAAATCCTGTTATTTTGGCAGATGTCTAAAGTTAGGGTACGTTTTTGGCCAAAATGACCTCTCGAAAAATCATTTTTCTAATATTTTGTTAGAATTGCTCGAAAACTACCCAAATGTTTGAAAATCTCCACTTCAAACATTGTAGCATGTCAATACAATTCCCTCGAACAAGAAACACTGTTGGATGACTTGTTTTACCATATCGTTGTATTTGAGCATCATTTTAGTTTCATTTGACCCAATGTCACCCCCTCTAAGGGGTGAGATTGAGTCAATTTTCAAACTATTGGCATTTAAGGTAGTTTTCATCAAAATCCACCATATTTTGGGAAAATGTTAGTAAACTATCTAAGAACAAATCTACGTTGAAAGATTTTCGATGTTATTTAAAATGTTTTTGTTATTAAGAAATTTCGAGAGGTGTATTGTTTTTTGACCCATAGTCACCCCCACTGACGGTAGCTCTAGTTAAATCAATATTTTCTGCTTCAAAAATTCTTAATGATCCTTTTGTCTTCAACGCTAGTTGTTTGCACAAATAAAAAATTTAAATTAACTCGACACGAAAAAAAGAATCACACGGTAAATCATGTTTTTACATATAATTTGTTGCATATTTACATCAAATCGCATTTAAATTTAAATGTTTAATGACGTGCAAATGTGTTACATCATTAATAATGTAACATTCGGAAATAATTTTTTGTGTGCACTATCAAGTTTCATTCATAATAAAAGCAACGTTAAAGCAATACATTATTATTTCCTGAATGCTGAAACTATTACTTTTCAATAATCGTTTAAATAGGGTAGAGGACCCAGTTTTCGCCCTGCTCCAGTTTTCGCCCACTTACTGGGTTTAATCTGTATTTAGCAAACTCATACCGTTTTTTGGTTGAATTTATTATGCTGGTTTACATATTCATTCATTTCTAGTACTAATTGAAGCTTTCCTAATGAATTTCTATTGTTTATTAAGTTTTTATAAGCTTTTCAAAAAAAAGCCTAACTGCAGCCGCCATATTTTTGTCAATTTAGACTACAGCGGGTAATAATGTTGATGAGGGAAAACAACTCATTTTGTCCGAAAATAATGTGAAATAATGATTCATTAGTTCACGGAAACGCCCTCTTAAACCTTGCGGTTTCGTCAACGGATCCACAGGCGTGTATCGTTCTTTTTGCGACAAGACTCCGCCTCCCGGGTCTCCTAAGTGTGAAGGTATGGGCACGGGGAGAGGGCACCGAATACCTATATTTACACTTAGAATTTTTTTCACTTTTTCACGTTCACTGTTTGTCTGAATTTCATGAAAATCTAATGATTTACCTGTTTTAAACGTTTACCAAAGGTTATTTCAATAAAATAAAGTGGGCGATTTCAGGGGTCATGAAAGAACATTCGATCCAATTTTCGACCAGGGCGAAATCTAGTATTATGTTTTAAGATTTTATCTAGAATCAGTTTTCGTGTACCATAAAAACTTTTCTAATCGCAGCGAAATGTGCTTGAAAATATATTTGGAACATTCTAGATTATTTTAAAGGTTAAATAATCATTTTAATTCCTTTCATTCATAAGGGGTTTTGGTTCAAATGTTGTAAAAGTTTACTGGTACATAGGAGAACAAATTAAGCAGAGGATGGAGAAGTAGTTACACGTGTGCTTTAATATTTTTATTAAGAGGTACTCGATGTTTTATATTGAGTCAATTCGGGAGCAAATGACCCATAGGGTTAAAGCTACCCTAATAAAATCAACAACAACATGGAGCTAATTGTAACTGTGTACCCTTATCTTGGGTGAACAGGGACACATGAGTTCTATCACAAATTTTGATTCAGTCATATTTTTTTTAGTGATCTAATCTAATCTAATCTAATCTAACACAAACGCAGCCAGTCCGATGAAAGCATGCTGGAAAGTCTTGTGATTAGATTACGCCCCAAGCACTTTTCTTGTCATTATTAATAATTACAGTACATCCGAGAACACCCGAAAATGTAATGCAAAAATTAAAGCGGCCAGCCCTACTACGTTGTGTTTACCGCAGAGATGATTCTGAGAACGGATCACATTCCACAGAATCTACAGGGGAGGAAGGATGCGTGGACATACCGTACCAAACGCTCCTGTTTACAGTTTCATATGTGTTTTGTAAAATGTGTTAAGTGTAAAGTATAGTGTGGTTATATAATCAAATAAATATAATAATGCAATATAATGATCATTTAATAAAATCCCTTCACGTATATATAATAACCACATACCCAAGCACACAAACATCGACACAAAAGAAATGAAAATGAGCAAGCAAAAACAAGACAGCGCGTCCCCGTGGTCAGCGCACTAATGATGCCATTATTTAATTATAATAACCACTCACCCAAGCACACAAACATCGACACAAAAGAAATGAAAATAAGCATGCAAAAACAAGACAGCGCGTCCCCGTGGTCAGCGCACTAATGATGCCATTATTTAATTATAAAATTATAATAACCTGATTCAGTCATATTTTTTTAGTGAGAGTGAGAACATGTTTTGGTTTTAGTTACACGGAGAAAAAAGAGTTCCCAAAATCGTGAACAAGCGTTCATGAAAATGGGAACCACGAACAAAGTGTTCAAATTTCATGGTACGTTTTTCAAAATCGTACCATGAAATTTGAATTTACTGGTTAAATATTTCATGAACGCTTGTCCCTTCTCCGTGTATACATAATAGACAGAGAATCTCAAAATAAGTAGGATATCTGAAAAAAAAAAACTCCTAGGATTTTTTGAACCTCAATTTATAATATGTACGACAAAATATGTGCACATCAATGAAATTTAGCTTCGGGAACATGTTGTGTATCAATAGGAGACCATATTTCCTTAGCTTTGTGTCATAATTTCATTTGATTTCTTGATTTTTGTCGTGGGCGAAAACTGGTTCCAAGGGTGGGCGAAAATTGGATTTAGGTGGGCGAAAATAGGCTCTTCAGAGCACTTTATTAAAACGCATAATTTTATCGAAAATGAACATGTTAATGATAAAAACCTTGTGGAAACTTAAAATCAAATAGTTTATCAAAGTTCTACAACAAATAGAACCAAAAACCATTAATTGTCATCAAATTCTCATCAAATTTCCTAGATTGCCACTATAAAGTGGGCGATTTCTGGGTCCTCTACCCTACTCATTATTTATATTTTCATAAGGCCATTGCCAATATTTTTAAACTTTATGTCCTTCGACTCTGACCAAGGTAAAAGGGTGAGGAGGGATGGGAAGGGCGGCAAAAAAGTTTAAAAAAAGTGAAAGTACCGTGGTTTCAAGACTTGAATGTTTAAAAATGCATCATACACCTGTACAGTTGTTTTGCCATAATTCGTTTTTAAAAATATCTAAATATTGATGAAATGAAATTTATTTTGAGTCGAAGTCGGATTCGCTAAAATTTTCCGAAGCTGCAGTAGGGTGACAATAAAAAAAACATCATCAGGAATACCCCCTTATTCGATCCCTTAGCCAACATTAGGAAATGTGAAAATTCAGCTAAGGGTTAAGGGCCATTTTTTATCGTTGAAGTTGATGAAAAATAATCTTATCGTTAATAACTCAACACGGTTAACTCAAATCGTTTTGTGGTTTTCGATAAAGTTTGTCACATTTTACATGAGAATCTCACACTTGACAATGATCCCATTCATTTAACGCTACCTTTTGGCGGAATTAAAAAAAAAGTGTTTTTCCTCTAATTTTTTTCGATTTTTTTACATTACAAACTTCAACGATAAAAAGCGACCGATTTCGCTGAAAAGTGGCACAGTTATTTATTTGTACCTAAAGAAGACAACTTTACATTTTCATACAAGTATGTAATGACGCTAGTGAGCTCTTATTAACACCTAAACTCCTAAGCTCGAGAAAAAGGGGGACTTTGAATATAAACTCCCCCTTTTCCTCGAGCTTGGGAGGTTAAGGTGTTAAGGAGCGTACTTACTTAGTACGTTTAAACTAATCTTAAGTCTTGTTACTGCACAATATTTTTATATTTTTTGTATTTGTTTCAGATATAAAAGACACAGAATAACATTACCCCTACATTTTTGGTAGCATAATTACAAATACTTTATTGCCGTTCTACGCATAATTGTCCCATGTAATTTTTTTTGACGATAATGACTTTTTAACATTTTTAAGTTTAGTTTGACCTATGGGTAATTCTCAGCCAACTCACACAGCAGTTGCCCCGACCCCTCTTCGATTTGCGTGAAACTTTGTCCTAAGGGGGTAACTTTTGTCCCTAATCACGAATCCGAGGTCCGTTTTTTGATATCTCGTGACGGAGGGACCCCTTTTATTTTTGAATAAGCGAAAAAAGAGGTGTTTTTCAATAAATTGCAGCCTGAAACGGTGATGAGATAGAAATTTGGTGTCAAAGGGACTTTTATGTAAAATTAGACGCCCGATTATCTGTACTGTTAAAAATTAGGAACATGTCATTTTAATATGCTTCACGAAGCAGGAAGTTTAAGATCCTCTAGAAAACCTAACCTCAAGTTTTTAAAATAGACGGAACCAAGTAGAATTTTGTAGAAGCTTTTTTGAGAATTTTGCGCTCTTGAACTTTTTTTTTTAATAAATATAAGAAAGTTTAGAATAAGCTGATGAACTTTCCCATTAACTTTACCAAAAAAATAAAAAAGCGCTCAAATTGTGAGATATTAATACTTTGATTTTTTGTTGAAAAAACAGCATGTTTTATGTTTTCAAATCAATTTGTTAGTATCCTTCATTCAAGCTTCAGGAGTAAATATGCTTCATTCAAGCTGACATGAAATTTTCTGGTACACTACCGAACATCCATCAACTCAGACGTCACCACTATGAAACGAGTTCAACCCAGTTGGGGATCATCAAATATCGCATGTTGCTAATTGGTACAAGGTTTTTTTTATCGATTTTTTTTTTCGTTGTGAAATGTGACCACATACACATGAGTGTTGTGTAGGTACAAGCTAACAATGACTAAACTTTCACTGGGAGAACATAACTCTAGGAGTGACTTGCATAATTCTGAAAGAGTGTGAAGACTAGAAATGTTTGCTGGAAAATCTCAAACACTGCTGAATGAAGTAGCGTCTTTTGTTCAATTTCGCTCCAACACACACTGCGGAATCAGACCAGCCAGCATCCGTTTATTAGGTTTACTTGTAGAATCAATTTGCGTTTGACACCGAGTTTACGAACACAAACGATGACTAATAGAGAGAATGAAATTTAAATTGATGTAAATTGCTTGCCGGCTACGCGCCGTCGTCAGCTGGTGACATGGAGTGACACTTGATGAAATGTACCGATTCAGATTAGTTGAACCTTCGGGCGTCAGGCGCAAACGGCGGAAGTGATGCAGCTAGCACTTTCGTTTGCGTTAAGTCGCTTTGAAAGCCGCAATGTTGGCGCAAAACTTGACAGCGCAATGTCAACAAAGCTATTGCTGCCTTGCTGCGCGTGAAAATTGATACTTTGCGCACGTGTTTACATTAAAGTCGGGCGGAATTTTAGAACCGCCTCGTCCAAAACGGCAGACTCAACGTGGATGTCCGGCCGGGGTTTTTGCTGTGCTGCAAATTGTTTGTATATTTGCAGCTCGAAGTAATTCAGCCGAACACAAACAAATAAATTTGGCAAAGATTTGTGTGAATTCAATACTTAAGGTGTTCTTAGCAATGATTTAAAAAACCTTATTGAGAAAATGCAATTTAAAGAAAGGTTTCATTCAGAAATTCATACCAACAGAGCAAGAACCAAAATATAATAAACAAATTGTGTTGATGACATATTTACCCACGTCACTAACAAGATTACCTCAAGAATCTTATTTTGGGAAAATCGATGGGTGTCTATTTTAGGTGCTGGTTGCGTTGCCAAATGACCACATTATTGCACCTTTCTAGAAAGTGTGAATGAATCGGGAAATCATTTTCTTTCATTCTTGATTCGGTTTAGCTAGCGTCATAAATCGCCCCTCAGTGGACAATTTTGATTTAAAAAAAATGACATTTCATTTTATTGGATCTTTTGCCTTTAGATTTTTGTGCCGATTCCGAAAAAGGGTAACAAAAACATTTAAAATATTTGCAACAACCTAATTATCGCTTCATTAAATCTGTACCATTTGTTTCTCCTCCTATACTTGCAGACCCTGTGGGATAATTAAGTCAACTACTCATCCGCATCAAGATCTCTGCCGAGAAACGCAAACCACCACGAATTAAACAAACAGCCAAAGTGTAACAAATTGAGCAAATTGACCCAACTGCCCGACTTGAGTGAAGGAAGAACTCGTCCGCGTCAGTCAGCTGAGCGTCACACTCGTGGCTTGCGAGCGTCCTCGGGTTCGGTTCCCGCAGGTGTTGATCGTGTTGGCAGATTTTTTTTTCTTGCTTTGAAGATCGGTAGTTCAACGTCCCACTGCTTGGGAGGTGTTTGAAAGCAAGCCAACTTGTACCGAGAGGGGTAGTGAGTGAAGGAAAAAAAAACGTAAACAAAAATTCGCACGACATCGGTCTATTTTTATTCGGGCATTTTTTGATACAAGAAAGAAACGCGAATAAAGTGATAAAACGAAAAAGAAGAAGAAATAATCAAGAAAAGTATCCGCTCTCGATCGAGAGAAGATCAAAGCGTATGCAAATTGTGTTGTTGCCTAATGTATCAGAAAAGCTAGAAGGTGAAAAGTGTACAAGGCGCGAAAAGAAAAGTTTTGCTTGAGATCTTTCATGTCAGCAAGTGGAAAAATTAGCGAAATCACAAACGAATCCTAGCGGAGAAGAAATTTATCACGTGCTTAGAAGCGAAAGCAAAATCGCGACAACAGCACGAAAAAAAGTGATTCTGTGAATTTTTCGGTTGTGTTGCGAAACAAACCCTCACAATAGCTTCGAAAACGGCATCTCCGAGCAGCTGGAGAGGGAGCAGCAAAACAGCGGAAGGTGAGCTATTTGTAATTCTGTGTTTCTTCGAAATTTTATAAATAGAGAATATTTGACGAACTGACAAATTTAGGGATTGTGCGATTAATTTGAGCAAAATGTATAGGGGAAATAAACCAAATTAATCCTGTTGGCTAAGTGACCTTTTTTCGGGGATTCATTAGAGGAAGACTGCTTACTGAAAATCAAGAAAATCAAACTGATCACTTTGCAGCGACCCGTGGTTTGGTTTGGTTTGCTTTGGTCCTAGGTTTTGCGTGGGTTTATGCCCTTTCCGATGCCATATAGGTTGACTTGTGCATTGTGGACCGGTTCGGATGCCGGCGGATTTTCCGACGAAGTAATTCCGGGTTGGTACGAAATTATACCCACTCCAAAATGTTAATTTAGCAATTCTATGGTAATATATTGACATTTTTTTTTTAAAGTTTGCAAAATTAATTTTAGATAAGTTTTATATAGAATTTCCAGAGTTATATAAACTTTTATACTAAGTAGTTAGTAAACTATATATTAGGGTGGGTACGTTTTTCAAAAAGTTCTCGGATCAAGTTTTAGTATGGTTCCCCTTGTAGGGCATGCCCATAGGGCCTTTCATGCCAAATATCAGCTCATTTGGTTGTAAACTGGCTGCGCGCATCAGGGTTAAAGTTTACATGGGAATTACTATGGGAAAATTGGACTTTTTGTTCAAGCGCTCCTACAGGTCTGGGAAAATAACGCGCCAACTTCTGGTATGGTCAGGCACATGGGGAATGGTTTGGAGAACAATTTCCCGAAGAGAGCATATGGATTCGTTGTCCCTAGACCTGGCGCATCGGCAAACAATCCGATGTCTCCGGAATCAACGGTTTTCCCTGAAAAAGCATCAAATTTTCCTTAGCATGCTATGAAAGCTTGATGCACACCGCGACGCCATAGTCAGGTAGCTCCCACGTGGGTGAGAAACGGCTGGAATATTTAATTGCAAACTTTCTTTTAACTAGAAAATGATCATTGCGAGCAATCCTGATATTATTCAGTCGAATTCTGAATCTTTGCATAGCAAATTTGTATTTTTTTGCAAAATTTTCATCCACGTGGTACCTGCCTGACGTATGGCGTCGCGGTGTTCATCAAGCTTTCATAGCATGCTAAAAATTTGATGCTTCGAGGCTTGATTCGGAGACATCGGATTGTTGCGCCAGGTCTAGGACAACGAATCTCTCTTCGAAAAGTGTTCTCAGACCATCCCATGTGCCTCCATACCAGAAGTTGAACGCGTGATTCTCAGACCTGTAGAGCGTTTGAACAAAGTTCAATTTCCATAGTAATTCCTATGCCCCTGATGCGCGCAGCCAGTTTACAACAAATGGCTGATATTTGGCATGTATGGGCATGCCAAACTGATCAGCAATACCCTACTATAACCGTTGCTAGTCGATCTGGTGAGCGTGTGATTTATGCGCCACTCCCAGAGGGAGATCGCACGCCATGTTTGTTTGCCCGGTCGAGACTCTTTCAAAAGACGAGCCCATTTTGAACTGATCCTCATCGGAGGATTCAGGATCGAACCAGCTAGATCACCGAGAACTGCCACTAAACGAAACCGAGAATCCGTCACGCCAACCACAAGAAATCACCCAGACAACTTACTCCAGTGTGTTGCTTCCCATGCCTAAAAGCTCATCATTGGCAGTGCCGCCACCTGCCACCAGGCAGCGCTTCGATCGTGGCAGTGCATTCGACGCCAAGCTCTGTCATTCAGAGAACAGAACGAAAAAAGACGACGAAAAGTGACATAACTCCAGATTCAATCAACCAAAGAAACTCCACAAGTAGGTTTTAAACAACAATTAAACGAACGTTTTATTTATCCGAAAAAGAACTAGGGTGGTTTTTATTCATAACTCCAGAAAGAAAGGTGAGTTCTCGTTTGTTCGTTTTGGTTTAGCATGCTTATATTTGTACAATAGTGTTGGTGGCCATCTTCAAGCTTTCTATCCTCTACCTACTTTGCGTGTGTGCGTTTGATCTTAATTCTGTCTGTTTCCCTAACCGTGCTCATGTGCTCTTCCCATCTTCCAGCAATCAGCTGATCAAATCGGCTACTGCTTCGAAATTGCGCGCGCGCGCGTTTAGATTTCAGGGGTCATCCACGTGTGGCGTAGAAACGCGTGGAATTAAAGTTCGGACCTCAAACTTTGGACGCGTCCATCAAGGGCGGATTCGCGTCTGCCGCCTCGGCACTAGGCCGGCAAAAACTTCGCTACGTCAGCTAGGGACGTGCTTTTTCCCACAAGTGCAAAAAGAACGGACTCACCGAATGATGATCTTGTTGCTGCTGTTGTTCTCTGCTGCTTGTGGCTGGTTGCTCAGCTCAGGGACCACACGTGGCCGTCAGCTGATGAACAGCTGACCGGAATGCGGGGACTCGGCCTTACAGGGTGGCTCGGGCCGGTTCAGACGTTTCCCGGTTCCGCGGCTGTCAGTGTTCAGCAACCGGACAGGAAGCTCCGGCCTTAGGGTTGACTCCGGCCGGGACTAACGATCTCCGCTGTCCTCGTGTGGTGGTTCAGGGACCCTCCCTTCTTCACCGGGCGATGTGGTGACGGATCGCCGCCTAGCGTGCGCTCACGCTCTTCGTCCTCGTGCTTCGCCTGGTGACGTGCGGCGACAACGAGAAGTGCGGTGTGCGGGGAACTTCGTCTCCGTTTTCCTCTGCTGCTTCTGCTGCTCGTGTGTTCGCGCTGCTGCTGGGCTGGTGCTGCTGCGGAATGGTTAGCGCTGTTGCTAACGGGCGGCCTTCTGTTCGAAGAAACTTTATGAGCACATGCACGGTACTCTATTGAACACTTTACCTTCTAGCTCCTGATCGCACACTTCTAATCACTTTAGCTAGCGCACACAAAAATTACTAAACGGGAAACTAATGAAAGGACATTTAATTAGTTAACAAAATGGAACACGTCACTATACTAAATTACATTTTGTAACAAAAATCCAAAAAGAAGTCGTGATACAAAACGCGCACTTCCACTCTCGTTGATAGCTGGGGACAAAGTGAACGAGCCCTGGAGTCCTCAGAATAGGGAAGGTCGCAACGGACGCTCAAGCGGTTTGACCGGAATTACGTCATTCCTTGAGATGCTCTCTGGGTAACTGCGTGCGACAGAAGCTCCCCATCCCTTTAGCAACTGTGTTCTCGGGTCTAGCTGTGGTGTTCTCTCACTGAGGTAGTTCAAGATCGGCTCATCTCTCTCAAGAGTCTCTCGGGTCTTAAGGCAATCGGTCCAAAACAGGTTGAGTTACCGTGGTGAATACAACAGAAGTATTTTACAGAAGAGTGCAAGCGGAGTTTGACTCGTGGATTTTATTGCAAAATGTAAATAAATAACATTAAACATTGAAACAAATAAATAAATAATTTTGCCAAACAGGCCAACTGTTACAATATATTCAATCCAAATTATTTTTTTAATCAGTCAAGGATGCCTATTGAAGTTCGTAGACTGGATTTATGGTGATTTGTTAACAAATAACTTTTTTTGTGTTAATTTTTTTAACTTGTTTTGCACCTTTTTTGATTTTTGTAATAGTATTTGTTATATAACTTTTTATAGAAATCATCTTTTCATGGGCATTTTGTAGCAAAATTTTCGGCATGAGATTCTGAACAAAACGTAGTACTAGGCTTCTGTCAAAATTTAAAAACTGTTCTCATGTTTTATCACAATATGTGCATAGTGCCCAAGGAGTGTAGATACTTTTTTTACATACTGTACCTTTTCAAGGGAGACGACTTCTACACCTGAACTGTCCTAACGACCTAACCTCTAGGTTAAGGCAAGATCAGACAAAATAGAGTCATTTTGGACTTAATGCAATTCATAAATATTCAAAAAAAGCCAAGCCAAATTTTAAGCGTATGGTTTCATCAGGAGGGGGAGATCTAGCACTACAAACGTTGAAAAAAACTCATAGATATTTGTCCTTAACCTCGAGATTTCTTCAATGAAAAAGTGTATGGGGGGTTAGAGTGTAACAAAAATGACTTTTTGGCGGGCATTCAGGGGTTTGTTCAGGTGGGCATACTGAGCCTAAATCCCAAATACCGACCGATTTTTCGAAAATATGCCAAACTTTGAAGGTCTGTACCGAGCACCAGGATGCTCCAAACTTCAATGTTATATATACCAAAAGATGCGCAAGGATCTGGCCTACACGCCCGTGATTTTTTTGGTTAACGCATTGGTGGCCAATATGCCTCAAAAAGTGACATTTTTGAAAAAATCTTTTTTGCGGGTTAAATCCCATTTAAAATTGAAGGGCGGAGCGCCAGCTCCTGTTACGTCCAATCAAGCTCATATTTGGGATTTAGGCTTAGTATGCCCACCGGAACAAACCCCTGAATGCCCGCCAAAAAGTCATTTTTGTTACATCCTAATGGGGGGTGCACCATAACGCAATTGGGTAATTCTCACTCAGCAGTTGCTCCGACCCCTCTTCGATTTGCGTGAAACTTTGGCCCAAGGGATAACTTTTGTCCCTGATCACGAATCCGAGGTCTGTTTTTTTATATCTCGTGACGGAGAGGCGGTACGACCCCTTTCATTTTTGAACATGCGAAAAAAGAGGTGTTTTTTTAATCATTTGCAGCATGAAATGGTGATGAGATAAAAATTGGGTGTCAAAGAGAAGTCTTTATGAGTTTATGTAAAATTGGACGCCCAAGTTAAAAGCGTACTCAGAATTCCGAAAAAAACGTATTTTTCATCAAAAAACACATAAAAAAGCTTTTAAATCTCTGCCATTTTCAGTTACTAAAAAAAACTTGGAACATGCCATTTTTAGGGAAATTTAATGTTCTTTTTGAATCTACATTCACCCAGAAGGGTAATTTTTTCTAACTTCGCAGGGTTATTTTGAAGATTGTAACAATGTTCTACAAAATCACAAAAATTTTGATGTATTAATATAAGGGGGTTGTTTTAAAAAATCACGAGTTATCGCAATTTTACGAAAAAAAAGTTTTTTAAAAAGATGATTGCCGTTGATCATGGCCATCAAAGGTCACCCGCGACAGACACGGACGACGAAACAAAGAGAACTTCTCAAAAAAAAAAATCGTAAAATCACGATAACTCGTGATGGTACCCCTTATGGTTATATATCAAAATTTGTGTAATTGTCTGCTCTACAACTTTGTAGAACATTATTACATTCTAAAATATAACGCTGCAATGTTCTAAATGAAAAAAAATACCCTTCTGGAGCAACTCTCTACGAAATCGGCCGATTTCGACCATTTTTATTTTTTGTATTTTTTTATTTGACTCAAACTTTGTGGGGGCCTTCCCTATGACCAAATAAGCTATTTTGCGTCATTGGTTCACCCATACAAGTCTCCATACAATTTTGGCTGCTGTCCATACAAAAATGGTATGTAAATATTCAAACAGCTGTAACTTTTGAGTGAATTTTCTGGTCAATTTGGTGTCTTTGGCAAAGTTGTAGGTATTGTTGAGGACTTTTGAGAAAAAAATAGGTACACGGAAAAAAAATTTGAGGATTTTTTTATCAACTTTTTTTTACTAAAACTCAATTTCCCAAAATACGTATTTTTTGATTTTCGAGATTTTTTGATATGTTTTAGGGGACAAAAATCCGCAACTTTTGAGCCATAGAGAAACATGGTCAAAAAATCTGCCGCCAAGTTATGAATTTTTGAAAAAATAGTGATTTTTGGAAAAGTTGAAGTTTCATGCAAAAACAAGTTTGACATTACTTTTTAATGCAAAATTGAATTTGCAATCGAAATAGTAGTTTATGCAACAAGTTGCAAAAAGAGGATTTTTTCAGCACGAGTCGTACATTTAACCAACGAGGTTCACCGAGTTGGATAAATACGAAGAGTGCTGAAAAAATCAAGTTTTGCAACGAGTTCCATTCAACATTTTTTGCAATTGCAAAAAACACACACTGAGTGAAATTATATGTAAAATTTTCATGTATTTTGTCAATCAATCGTTTAAATCAAAAAAATGTTGAAAAGTGTTACTTTTCGAAACAAGTGCTGAAAAGTTCAACTTTTCAGCACCCATTTGAGTGCTGAAAAGTAGAACTTTTCAGCATTTATTTTGAAAAGCGTTGCTATTCGATTCTGTTATTTTTGGTACAGAAAAGTAGGCTATTTCGTCGTTCAAGAATGACATTAAAAGTAAGTAGTTTCACGACGGAATTGCAAAAAGTACTTTACAGATTTTTTGATAAAGGGCTCCGTTTTCAAGATATAGCCACCGAAAGTTTGATTTTAGCGAAATATTTGCAGTTTTTCTATTTTTAAAAATAGTGACCATGAGTGACCATTTCTAAAAATATTTTTTTTGAAAAGTTCAGAAAATTTTCTATAAAATTGTCTCAGAGACATTGAAGATTGGACCTCGGGTTGCTGAGATAGAGCCGCTTTAAGAAAAAGAAACACGAAAATTGAAGTTTTCTAAATCTCACCAAAACAACCCACCTTTTTCTAATGACGATATCTCAGGAATTAATGGTCCGATTTTCAATGTTAATATATGAAACATTTGTGAAATTTTCCGATCTTTTTGAAAAAAATATTTTAAAATTTTTTAAATCAAAACTAACATTTTAAAAGGGCCAAATTTGAATATTACGCCCATTTAAAATGCTTTTTTTTCGTTGTCTTATTTTTGATTGTTGAGCTTGAATATGAAATAAACATGCTCTGAAGTGATTCAGAATTTTTAATTTTAAGACTACTGAGAAAATGTGTTTGGCATGCTAAAAGGCAATTAAATTTGACTAAAGAGGCCCAAAACTCTAATTCGATGTTAAATGTAAGGAAACAAAAAATAACGGAAAAAATATTATTGTCTTGAACTTCGGATAATTGAACTTCGGCTAATTGAAGCTTTGGCGATCGATTCTGGACTTTATATGTTTTCCATGTAATTTTGCAAATGAATCTGAATCTGCTCTCAGAATCGAGATGAAGTATCAAATTATCAATTTTTGGTAACATTTTGGATGTATATGATAATTTAGGATGGATGGAGTTGTATTTTAATGCCCGCATAAGGCGAGAAGGGTCTCGTGGCGCAGGGGTAGCGGCTTCGGCTGCCGATCCCGATGATGCTATGAGACGTGGGTTCGATTCCCGCCTTATCCACTGAGCTTCTATCGGATGGTGAAGTAAAATGTCGGTCCCGGTTTCTCCTGTCTCGTCAGAGGCGCTGGAGCAGAAATCCCACGTTAGAGGAAGGCCATGCCCCGGGGGGCGTAGTGCCAATAGTTTCGTTTTAAGGCGAGAATCTTTTAAAGATATCTTGATAAAATGCCCGGTTAGATGCACTAAATCGTGAGCTACCACGCTTCGCAATGTCAGTGACTTAGATGATCGCTTTACTGCTTCCTTGTTGACAAATTTTGTTTACACAATTCATTGCTGTAGATGAAGGCATATCCTGATAATGAATGCATCATAAACTGCTCGACAATAACCATAATCTTATGAATTTATGAGTCTCCTTTTGGCGTGCAATACTTATTATTGATGGTCCGTTTTATTTTCTTCTTTTTTTTCCACCAGATGTAATGGAAGACGACAGCGGATCGGATGAGGGCTCGGCCACGCGCCGGGGCCGTTTTCGCGTATCGGCGCCACCGGCGGGACCACCCGAGACCACCGTTGGACGGTTCCGGCTGGTACCGCAGGGAGGTAAGTGTTTTTTTTGTGCCATCGCCAAAGCGGCTCTTATTTGAACGGTTTCAATTAACTCTCACACCTCTTCTGTCACACAGGAAACTATGGGCCCGCATCGCCGTTCCTGCAGCGTGGCCGGTTTTCCGTCATTCCGGAGGAGCCACAAAATTCGCCGAGCGCCACCATAACACCGCCCATAATTACGACAGATCGGCAGGCCTCTCCGGACTGGGACTTTGACGACGACAAGGTAGGTGTGGCCGGTTAGCTAATTGGATCGGTGCAATTTGGTTCTTTTACTGGGGATTGGGTTTCTCGGGTGGATTGCAGGGAGACCTATCCATTTTCATCAGTGGCCTAGATCCGGTCTGTCAGCAAATTTAGTCGAAATGCGTCTGACTAACGTCACAAGGTTTGCGAATAAGGTGAACAATCGTCGTCCGATCAATTATTTTGGGAAAATATGTATGGATTTGGATTTGAACCATTTGTAACTAAGAAATCATGATTTTGATGAAACAAAACAACCAAAGTTAAATCTTTTTAAAGCTCTGCTTCTTCGAGAAAAACGTCTATATGATTGTAATGAAAACAAAAAAAGTGACAAAATGTTTTTTAGTAAATGAAATCCAAGTTACCATCGAAGTAGGAAGACACCGAGGGTAAGAGGATTTCAAGGAAAGGACCTTAACCCTTCTACGGTATTGGGGTCCTTTTCAACCCCAAACTTTAAAAAACGTCAAACATCAAGTTTTTGACAAAATCCGGTTCTCTAGGTCTCTTAGTACGCAGAAAACAAGCTTTTAGGTATGGAACCAACTAAGTTCAATTAAAATCTAGCTCAAAAAGTATTGACAGAGTTGCCAGATCTTCGATCTTTCTAACTCGTTTGGATAGTTTTCAATAACCTATCCAACGATAGGTCGGATGATGGATCCGGACATAGTTTTCGTTCAGATCGGTGATATCCGGCCTCAACAAAGTATATAAATATCAAATTGCTCATAACATGAGATAGGGTTGCCAGATCTTCAATGTTTTAGACCCGTTGGAAAGGTCTTTCAATTCCCTAACCAATGATAGATCGAATGATAATTCCGGGAATAGTTTACATACATTTAAGTGATATCCGTCTTCAAAAAAGTACATAATTATTACTTGAGTAGTTATAACTTGAGACAGGGTTGCGAGATCTTCGATTTTTTGGATTTGTTTGGAAGGTTTCTCGATTATTTATCCAACAATGGATCGGAAGATGTATCCGGACATAGTTTTCGTTCAGATAAGTGGCATCAAAAAGAACATAAAAGTTACTTAAGTGGTCAACTTGAGATAGGGTTGCCTGATGTTCAATGTTTTAGGCTCGTTGGAAATTATTTTTTTCCATCTTACGCATCGGTTTGTTCGTATCTCGCTATTTCATAGACGTCGTTTTCGCTTCGCTCTCTGCAGTTCTGCAGTTTTGGGAGAACGCCGAAAATTTGATGATTTGAGCGAGGGACGATATCTAAAGGCCCTCGCCATCGGCGAGGATACCAGAAAATACCATGTCTGACATACACACAGACGGACGGACAATTGTTCGAGCTTTATGTGAAAAGTTTATTTCTGGATTTTTTTTTAATAGGTCCTATGAGCTATTGTGTTTCATATATTTATAGGACCTTTTCAAAAAAGACTCTTGATTTTTAGAGCAGGATTATAGCCTTATAGTGAAGAAGGCAAAAAGTCAAGTTTGTCGATAACCGAGTGTCCGGAAACCGGTCCCAGGTTGCCCGGTGAATAATAACATCTTAAATAGTTAGTTCGTTTTTTCCAAACGCCGATATTTTTTGAAAGTATCTTTGTTTGGTTTAAAAATATCTTTTTGATCTATATGAATAATTGTTTTTGAAAATTCTCTTATCTTATTAAAAACTTAAAATTACAAGCAATTAAGGAGACGTCTTCACTAGTCCACCAACTTCCACCCTGCCCGCATGCAACATCACATCGCACGCACATCACCGTGTGATCAGCTGTAGTCACGTCGGCACAGCTTGTTGCAGTCGCACGGTTTGTTTTTGGCCTGTTTGTCGCGTCCGTCTTCTTCTGCCTTACGTTCACCCAGTGCGCGTTACCAACATGACAAAACTGAAAAAATTCTCCACATTTCACGAACACACTCACTCGTCACAGTCATGGGTGATGTTTGTACAACACACACACACACTCGTTACACTTATTACACATTAGCAGCACTGCTCTCGGCCGTCGCTCGTTTCGTTGCATACGGCTTTTGCTTCAGTTGGTATTTGGCCGTAGCCTGGCTTGTCGTGTGTCGTGCGCGATTTCGCTGTCGGCGCTGTAATTTCGCGAGTTTTTTTTTTCTCTTGTGTTGCTTCATGTTTTTTAATTTCCACTTTCCTTCGGTGTTGACTTTTGTCTTGTTAATTTGAGTTTCGTTCTCGTCGTCGTTTTTTGTTGCTTCGATCGGTAAACACAGTTTACGAATTACGTGTCCTGTTTTGTTGAGTTTTGCTTCTTCTAGTCGCGAAGCACTCTCCATTTGGAACGTCGATGACGAGATAGTGTTCTACAGAAAGCAGAAAAATCGCGAAATAAAAGTGCAAAGTGGTAGTGGTTATCTCGGACCAGCATAAGTGCAATATGTGCAAATACCAAAGTGTCCAATAGTTGATCATTATCGTCGGAGGCACAGCTGCACTGGCAGTCATATTCTGCTCAGTGCAAGAGTTGAGTGTTACAAATCGTCGATCGAGATCAGTGCGTGACATACCTGCTGTTGCATGTTGCACATACACTCACAGAAATTGTGAATGTGCATATATAGAAAGTGCTTGAAGGCGATTCCGGTTGGGTACGAATAGTTGTTGTTACTTCTGAGGAGGTGTTGATGCAGTTCAGCTGTGTGGTGATGAACGCTGGGGTGGTTCTGGTTTATCGCAAAGCTTCATCAGCGCTGAATTGGCAACAAAGCGTACTACAGCGCCGCGGTGCTGTAACGATTGCTAATCGTTCCACTGTCATAAATTACGACGGAATGTCCCATGATGGAACAGTACTTGGTGTCTTACTCAAATGGCGGACACAATTCGCGTTCGTCACTTGCGCCAGTCTGGCAAATTTCGATTTACAGATTTCTGATAACGAATATGACTCAAACCGGTCATGATTCAACCGTTGAACAGTTGATTTTTGTGCCAGACATAGAACTGTTTCGCCAGATTCATCTGGCGTTACAAAAATTGTGATAAATTTTGCCAATGTGTCTGAACTGACAAGTCCGGAAGACATAAAATTAAATTATTTTCAGTTATTTACAAACGTGATGCCACGTAGTCGTAGTCCGAAATGCCATTTACTCTTTGTAAGAAATAGCCGCTGACACTGTGATAAACATGGTTTTTGATAAATGGTAAAACATATTGTTTGAAACAAAAAAAAAACAAATTGTCAGCATAGCATTGCATCAGAAAATGTTAATTAATGTTAATTTCAGAAGGGAAAAATTTTAATTTCAAAAACAATAGAGATGACATCTAAAGATTAAAAATCCTTAGCCAAACTGGTTATGGTTTTGATATTCTCGATGAATAAAATTTGTAAAAATGTATGGGGAAATGTATATTCATTAAATGTTGCTGAAATATGAGTTAGTTGTGCTGAACAACTTTGTTTAATCTAGAGGTGGGCAAACCGCTCTTTTTTAGGAGCCGCTCATTTTCGTTCACTCATTAAAAAGAGCCGCTCTTTTGAACGGCTTTTTCGCTTTTTTCAAAATTTTGGTAAAAAGGTAATTTTTTTTAGAATGATATAGTTTTTAAAGTTATTTCACATTGGACTTTTATAAATAATTTGATCTCTATGCCAAGATTTTTACTCGAACCAAAACGTTGAAATAATTGAACAGAGCATCCAAACTTTAATTTAAAATTTTGTAGATATCAATTTTAAAATTGCGTTTATTTTTGCCAAAATTGAATTATTTCATTTTTTTTGGAGAAAATATTCTGTGAACTCTTTTCTACATTCTGATTTAATCGATTAAGTTAATGAACGCTAAAGTTTAATCGGACAAGAGATTTTTTTTCCTAAAGTAGATGTTTGGTAATATTTGACAGGTTAAGCGATTTTAAGTGCTCAAATTTGTATTTTGGTAATACATTAATGTACGATTAGTTGTACAATGATATTATTTTTCATTTGGTTTAGAAAATCATTTGCTTTCAGAATTTCAAAGAAAAGTAGGACAGGAAAAGGAGTTAATTTTTTTTTTAATTTTGGGATTATTTTTTATATGTTATTTTATTTTAATTTTAAATTGCATTTACAAAAATAAATTTTATGCTACAATTGGCACAAACTTCAGTAAAAATATTTACGACAATTTTAAAAAATCATTCCATCTTGGAACAGTTCTTTTAAAAGACCAAAGTAAGAAAAGAACCGCGGTTCTTTTTTTGTGAGTCATGCTTCATTCGCTCTTTTCAGTGGACCGGCTCTTTGAGCGGCTCGCTCTTTTTTTGCCCACCTCTAGTTTAATCGATTCTGAATTGTTATCATTTAGTTTTTTTTTTTAATTTTATTTCCTTTTTTATTTGCTTCGTTTTTAGCTTAACAACGCCCCCAAACCCTGACTGATTTAATACCGTCAGTGGGAGTAACTATGGGTCAAAAAACGATACACCTCTCGCAATTTCTTAATAACAAAAAGAATTTGAATAACATTGAACATCTTTCAACGTAGCTTTGTTCTTAGATAGTTTACTAACATTTTCCCAAAATATGGTGGATTTTGATGAACACTACCTTAAATGCCAATAGTTTGTAAATTGACCCAATCTCACCCCTTAGAGGGGGGTGACATTGGGTCAAATGAAACTAAAATGATGCTCATGTCACCCCCACTGACGGTACTGAATAATATTTACCTAAAGAAGCGACATCAAGTTATTTCTCTCTTTTGCGAGATACTCAATACTAAAAGAAAATTAATGATAGGAGCTATAATAAACTAATGATTTGAATCCCTACCGTTTGTCACTTCCACACCAATCGCTACTGAATACCCTCTCTTTGCTCTCCCTCTTACTCCAATCGAGTAGTACGGCGAATGGCTCAGAGAGATTGATTGTGTTTTAGCGCTCAAGCCAGACTCGAAATAGTCGGTGATCTGATTTGTTTTGATGATTTATTAAAATAATTAAATTCAATGTTTTCAATTTTGTTTTGCAATGTTGTTCATAACATCAAAGACAATAATTTGTCAGTAATTTCCACCATGCCAAACTCAAATTGACGGCAAACTGTGATAGTGAAGGACAAAAGAGCGCCGCGCTGGTATTTTGTTAGATTCTCTCCTCTCTGAGCATATTTGTTTGTGTCTCGGTTAGACGGACGGAGTAGACAAAGAAATTCACGAAGTAGTTGTATCGCTGAGTGAAGCGATTGACCAAGTCGCTGGCAGCTAGTTAGTCGTGTTCGCTCACGTCGGCAAACTGGATTTCCTCCTGATTTCTGGAACAAAGTACAGTCATCCCACATATTCGGAACGGTTTCCAGATCGGCCAATGTTCAAAAAATCATAGCAAATCGATAATTGAACTTAATGATTCGCTTTTACTTTCATTTGAAAGCTTTTCTTGTGATATTTCGAATGCTGTATCGAACATCTGCAAATTTTAACTTTTATATGAAGTTTTTGAATAATTACTTTGACCCTTGAAATCCACAAATTCGGAACACTTTTTTCTTGCGAATGTAAACAAACTTTGGATCTCTCCAGGAGTACATATTTATTACCAAATAATGACTTCTCACACTGAAACCAATGAAACTCAAGCTTGGTGATGTTTTATACGAGGTTTGATAACTTTTTTGTGAAAATATCAGTTAAATTCAGGTATTCCACAATTGTGGGAGGCACAATAACATCCCACAATTATGAAACAGGCCATTTGGAGGCAATGTTTTGCTGCTCTGGACAAAATAGTCTTGGAATGAAGTTTTTTGTTCAAAAAGTACTACTTTTACTAGTGAAATAGCAAGATAATGTCCAAATAAAGGTTCTAAAAATAGTAGGGTCGACAAAAAAGCTACTTTTGGCATGCTATTGACAAATTATCATAAAAGTGTTCCGAATTTGTGGGTGTTCCGAATATGTGGGATGACTGTACTGGATAATGTAGGCCTTTTTGAAAGAGCACACGATTTTGAATCAAATTGCATCAATAATTCAAAAGCGATGAAAATGCATTAGGACATTTATGCGATCTTGGGCAATTAAATTTGTAGAAAATTTATTTACTTTTCGAATCGAATATATCGAATCATGATTTTTGAACCTTAAAGAGTATAAAAAATTACAGAAAATATCTTTTATGACAAATGAAGGGGATTTTTCTTTAAAAGGGCCCACGGGGTTTATGGATGGTCCCTACACAGAAAAAAATCAATTCTCGTAATCGTGAATTAAGTTCACGAATGTCAGAACCACGAAGGAATTTATTCATGAGTATGGTGCATTTGCACCAAGAACGTGAATATATTCCTTCGTGGTTCTCGCATTCGTGAATTTAATTCACGATTTCGAGAATTGGTTTTTTTCAGTGTAATGTGATGATTGAACAAATCAATAAGAAAAATCACTTTTCTCTAGTTCCATCTTATGGTGAACGTGTGCAACACACGAAATGTATTGTAGTGAAAATGTTCGTGGTATGGCCATTCAAATTAACCGTATTATTGGTTGTTGATGGATTTGACCAGAGATTTACTTATTTTTGTCTGTGATGAAACTCTTTTCGTTGCTTTGATGTACGTAAGAGTTGCTAACTGGTATGTCAAACAAAGAAAACTATATTCGAGGCAATTTTTCGAGATCAATCCGGGAGATAAGAAATCGGGTTTCACCCTTTATGCGTTTTATTCTGCATTTGATTTTTTTTGCATATTGGTTTAAATTGTCTGTCAATCAATTTCCAACCCTGAACCACCCTAGCGACGATCCACACCAACACGGACGGTCATCGGAGTTTTCCACTCGCTCAGCTGAATAGGCGCGCCCGCTTTGTTGTCTTTTCGGGGGGGCTTTCTCCGCTTCCTTCCCATTGCCGGCCATCCACCATTTATCGCTGCCTCGATCGCGTGTTGTTGCTGTTTATTATTATTATTATTATTATTTTTTGAAAGTGTTCGGTTTCTTTTTTTTCGGCGAATTTCAGCAAATTTATCCACACGATCAGCGAAACGAGGGATCAAAAGGAAAAGAAGAGAAGCGGAAAGAGAAAACAAAAGTGACTCACGAAGAATAACAATCCACACTGGGTGGAGAGGTGGTGTTGGTGAGGAAAATTCGCGAAAAAGGCAAAATTTGAAGAAAAAGTTTGCGTGTTGCTAGAATAAGAGCTGTTATCTTTTTTTCAATTTGTAATGTAATAAGTTTTAATTGTTTAATCTTGTGTGCATAGAGAAAAACAAACAGTGAATCAGCAAAAAGTTTCGTGAGCAAGCAAAACAAAACGAAAACAAGAAAAAGAGGAAATTTGAAAACCGTGTGATCGCAATACTTGTTTAATCAAAGTGCTAAATAAAGTGACAAAAAAGAGTAAACAAGCCAGCAGGTTCGGTCTGCTGATACCACCCGCATATCTATCGAAAGCAAACCAACACACAAGCAGCGAAGAAAGAGTGAGGGTGAACAGAGCTTAAAACGCGTTTGTTAACTGGATTAGTTGCTGCTGCTAGTGTTGTTGTCTGCGCGCTCACAAAGTCACACAAAGTCTTTGGCGAGACGCGTCGCGACCGGCGAGGTCAACGGAATGATGAAGCCGGTGCTTGGATCCGACGTCTACGTTTAGCGGCATTTGTAAGAACAAAAGTCTTATTTTTTTGCTTTATTGAGGAATTGCTTCAAACGGGATCCCGGAGTTGAAAGAGTGTCTGCGCAGCCATAGTGGTCCGATAGGTCAAGGGTCGTTATAATTTAGTAGTATTTTACTTCTTCAGTAAAGCGATTTTATTTTTTAACTGCAATCAAAATAAATTGCAGTTTTTGTTTCGCTTTTGATGTTTGAAATTTTAATTGTATTTTTTTTCTGCGAGGCTTTATTCTCTAGATTTCCAAGGGAGTAAATTTTTATTGTACAATTTGCTTACATACAAACCCCTGTAGAAAATACCCCCATTTTTTTAAAGTTTTGTCTCACGTTATTAGTTTACAGTAAATACTGAATTCATCTAAACAAAAGTCTCAAAATAAGTTCCAAACTATTTTTTGAAGCGATTAGTAAAAAAACGGTAAAAAAAAATATCTAAAAGCAACCAATATAAATGTTTAAATGCTGATAAACCGTTGATAAAAACAAAACTTTACTAATATATAGGGGAACAGCATCTAATTCCAGCGTGCCTCTAATGTTGGCAGGTCAGAACTTTGACATTCAATTAAAGCTAATTAAAAGTGTTTTCAATTGAAATCGAGTGATAAATAGCTCAATAAGAAGTGAGCAAGCAAGTTTCTATCAAAGGTTTTGCAAAATTAGTTGTTTAAATAGTGAAATCAGCAAACTGGATGGAGTTAGGAGCGAGTGCTTAACCTGCCAAACATATGAGAATTTCCCCTACATGCATTTTTTACGGATTCTCGAGCGTTTGCCTAATTACGGTATGAAATAGTAAGAGTTCTACTCCCGGTTTACCGAAATTTGAATAAATAATTAGTAGCAATCTGGATAAGAATTAGTAGCTATCAAATTAACCTTTTTTTACTATTGTACTAATTAAAAATTAAGATTCTAGAGATTTATAAATGAGTTTAAAAATAATTTCACAATTCATGCATATTATAAAAAAAAAACTAACTTAATCCACCTATGTGGTTGATGCCTTCCTCATTTTGAATATAAGTGGTTTGCTAGCTATTTTTTTTTTTAGATCCAGAAAAATAAGTACACAGATATAACTTAAGTGGTCATCACTCGAGACATGGTTGCCAGATCATCAATGTTGTGGACTCGTTGGAAAGGTCTCTCGATTACCTAACCAACGATGGGTTGGATGATGGATCCAGACATCGTTTTCACACATTTAAGTGAGATCCGTCTTCAAAAAAGTACATAAATTTTACTTAAGTGGTTATAACTCGAGACAGGGTTGCCAGATCTTCAATGTTGTGGACTTGTTGGAAAGGTCTCTCGATTACCTAACCAACGATGGGTCGGATGATGGATCCGAACAACGTTTACATACATTTAAGTGAGATCCGGCTTCAAAAAAGTACATAAATATCACTTAAGTGGTAACTCGAGACAGGGATGCCAGATCTTCAATGTTGTGGACTTGTTGGAAAGGTGTCTCGATTACCTAACCAACGATGGGTCGAATGATGGATCCGGACATCGTTTTCATACATTTAAGTGAAATCCGGCTTCAAAAAAAAAAGTACATAAATATCACTTAAGTGGTCATAACTCGAGACACGGTTGCCAGATCTTCAATGTTGTGGACTCGTTGGAAAGGTCTCTCGATTACCTAACCAACGATGGGTTGGATGATGGATCCGGACATCGTTTTCATACATTTAAGTGAAATCCGACTTAAAAAAAAGTACATAAATATCACTTAAGTGGTCATAACTCGAGACACGGTTGCCAGATCTTCAATGTTGTGGACTCGTTGGAAAGGTCTCTCGATTACCTAACCAACGATGGGTTGGATGATGGATCCGGACATCGTTTTCATACATTTAAGTGAAATCCGGCTTCAAAAAAAAAGTACATAAATATCACTTAAGTGGTCATAACTCGAGACACGGTTGCCAGATCTTCAATGTTGTGGACTCGTTGGAAAGGTCTTTCAATTACCTAACCAACGATGGGTTGGATGATGGATCCGGACAACGTTTACATACATTTAAGTGAGATCCGGCTTCAAAAAAGTACATAAATATCACTTAAGTGGTCATAACTCGAGACAGGGTTGCCAGATCTTCAATGTTGTGGACTTGTTGGAAAGGTCTCTCGATTACCTAACCACCGATGGTTCGAATGATGGATCCGGACAACGTTTACATACATTTAAGTGAGATCCGGCTTCAAAAAAGTACATAAATATCACTTAAGTGGTCATAACTCGAGACACGGTTGCCAGATCTTCAATGTTGTGGACTCGTTGGAAAGGTCTCTCGATTACCTAACCAACGATGGGTTGGATGATGGATCCGGACATCGTTTTCATACATTTAAGTGAAATCCGGCTTAAAAAAAAAAGTACATAAATATCACTTAAGTGGTCATAACTCGAGACACGGTTGCCAGATCTTCAATGTTGTGTACTCGTTGGAAAGGTCTTTTAATTACCTAACCAACGATGGGTTGGATGATGGATCCGGACATCGTTTTCATACATTTAAGTGAGATCCGTCTTCAAAAAAGTACATAAATTTTACTTAAGTGGTTATAACTCGAGACAGGGTTGCCAGATCTTCAATGTTGTGGACTTGTTGGAAAGGTCTCTCGATTACCTAACCAACGATGGGTCGAATGATGGATCGGACAACGTTTACATACATTTAAGTGAGATCCGGCTTCAAAAAGTACATAAATATCACTTAAGTGGTCATAACTCGAGACAGGGTTGCCAGATCTTCAATGTTGTGGACTTGTTGGAAAGGTCTCTCGATTACCTAACCAACGATAGGTCGGATGATGGATCCGGACATCGTTTACATGCATATAAATGAGATCCGGATATATGTGAAAACACATTTTGTATACATAACTTTTGAACTAGTTATCGAAACTTCAAACAATTCAATAGCGATGTATGGGACCATGAACCAAGTCGAATGCAACCGGTTTGATCAAAATCGGTTCAGCCAGTGCTGAGAAAACTCAGTGAGAATTTTGGTCACATACATACATACACACACATACACACACACATACACACACACAGACATTTGTTCAGTTTTCGATTCTGAGTCGATATGTATACATGAAGGTGGGTCTTTGAGCTTTTGATAAAAAGTTCATTTTTAGAGCAGGATTATAGCCTTACCTCAGTGAGGAAGGCAAAAACAGAACAGTTTTTATTGCATTAAATGAAGATCAAATTTCGACTCTCTTTTTATTTCCTAAATATAATGGGCTCTTCTTTTAATAGAATTGTGTTTCTTTAGATTTTATTCTATTTTATTGCTTAAAAATAATAAAATTGAACCAGATGTCTTAGTGGTATTTTTAAAATCAATAACATAAACAAAAAGATGAGAGAGTTTTTTGACTGGGACGTTTGTTATCGTATTTATAATTGTGTTAATTTGATTACTCAAAAACGCGGTTTCATACGTCTTGAAAATGATGGAATCAATATTGTACTGCGGAATCAAACTTGAAACTTCAATTGACACTTATTGAAAGTATTTGAATCATATTTATATTTATAATAAATAACTTTATAATTTTGATTAAATGAAGATAAAATTCAATAAATTTGCCAAAAATAACTTTCACTTCATTTTTTTTTTAAGATTGCCATGGATTTTGAAAAGTTAAATGAAGAAAAATCAAAGTGTTACCCAAGGGCTGGAAAGAGAGAGTGACAATGATACAACTCTGGATACTGGATATATTCTTAAATTTGATCAAATTTAATGTAAGGACAATGTAGCTCAACTCATGCAACTACGAAATGAGTAAAGAAATTTGAAGAAATCTTAGTTTTGGTGTAAAATAATTTGTTAAAGTGTGAAATTCAACAGGAACTGATGATAGTTTCACCAGTTCCTGATGTTAAATAACAGTTTTTTTAACGAAAAATCTATCATAACTCCCAGATGTGATATTACCATTTTTTTCTGTGTAATTACGTACTCCAAATATTATAGAGAATATAAGCTAGTCTCCACAAAATAAGCTGATTTTTTCTACCTTTTTTTGTCGAAAGATGGTGTTAATTCAATCGAAACTTTGTCTAAAGTGAGATTATGGGTAACACTCTACAACTATGTGCAAGACTTCAAGGCGATCCGAGTTGAGTCTGAAAAATTATTTGCTATTCGATTATTTTTGCTGGTGAATTACTTTTCAAACTATCTTTTTGCAATTACATTTTGAAATTAATTACTTTTCCTGTCATTCTCGCATGACGATACTTTTCTCTACTAAAAATTAAATAATCAAAAAGTTATTCTATTCAATATTGTTTTGATTTCATCGGTAAATTTACTAAACACACAGACAATTTATTTAAATCTCAATTTTAAGAGTGTCTTTCCGAATTGCAAATAAAAGTTGTATGGAACTCGTTGCAAAACTTATTTTTTTTCAGCGCGAGTTGTACATTTATTTAACGAGGTTTACCGAGTTCAGATTTCCTATTATCAACATGTTACACAATTTAAATCTTTAACTGAGTTTGCTTACCCTACTGTCCATATATGTTAATATTAAAAAATCGGTATCTTGAAAAGAAATATTATGAACGATTTGTTGTATTTGGTCAAGTTGTAGATATTGAAAAGAGCTATTTAGGAGAAATTAGTCTTAAGAAAATTATCAATTTTTTATTTACCTTAATTTTAATTCCAAAAATCCATTCTTAAGATTTTTGATTTTTTTTTTGTGTTTGTTAATCATCTCTATAGACACAGGATAAACTTTTTCTTTTGATTTGTGATTTGAGAAATAAAATGTTGTATATTTTAAATTAACGACTTAATATACAGAAATTCCCCACGAAAACAGCCTGGAGAAAACAAAAGTGCTCGGATCGGGCTCAAATTTTTTCTGGGGTTTCCCTGGCTGAAATAATAAGACCCATATTTTTTGTTTGGCCATTAGGGTGACCTACGCCGTGTTAGAATGGTCTGAAAAATTGCCATTTTCGTCGATTTGAGCATGAGCATGAGCATGAGCATGAGCATGGTTGACTGCCAATGAGCTGCTACTCCGTTATTGACAGATCAGCTGAAGTTAAACAATGAATCAAAAATGATCGGTGGGAGCCAACCATTCGTTCACTGTTTAACCCCTGAAAAAATGCCATTTTCATCGATTTTCGCAAAAACCACTTTTTTCGAAAAATCATAACTCCTCGCCAATTCAACCGATTTCAGTTGTTTTATACGCAAATGAAAGGTGATAAGTTGGCCTTTCAAAGAAAAATAATAAGAAGTTTCAAAAATATAGCCTAAAATAAGAAAAAGGTAGGATGCAACTTTAAAATGCCGTTTTGACGGTTTCTGGACCAAAGAGCCTATGCCTGAAAATATTTTTATCAGATTCCCCGGACATTTTTACGTCACATACTAAAAAATGGGTGGAGTTCATTGACAGGATTCCGCGATATGATTTGCGTCTTTTAAATATGAAAATTTTGGTACCCAGACATTTCTAGGTAATCGCTGAAATTTTAAATTTATTGCAGTTTTAGTAAAAAAAAGTTGATTTTTGGCCGATTTTGTCATTTTTCCGTTTTTGCGCGAGGTGCATAAAAAAAACAAGGATTTTATTTTCAATAAATCATATCTTGGAATCCTGTTAATGAACTCCTCCCATTTTTTAGTATGTTACGAAAAAATGTCCGGGGAGTCCGATAAAAATATTTCCAGATATAGGCTTTTTGGTCCAGACACCGTCAAAACAGCATTTTAAAGTTTCATTCGCCCTTTTCATATGTTAGACATTTTTTTAAACTTCTCACTATTTTTCTTTGAAAGGCCAACTTATCACCTTTCATTTGCGTAAAAGACAATTGAAATTGGTCGAGGAGTTATGATTTTTCGAAAAAAGTGGTTTTTGCGAAAATCGACGAAAATGGCATTTTTTCAGACCACCCTAACACGGCGTAGGTCACCCTAATGGCCAAACCAAAAAAATACGGGTCTAATTATTTCGGCCAGGGAACCCCCAAAAAAATGTTGAGCCCGATCCGAGGACTTTAGTTTTTTTCCATGCTGTTTTCGTGGGGAATTGCTGTATATTAAAAAAACAGTGTTAATTGTAATATTAGACCCTTTGCCATTTCAATCTTTTTATCTCAACATATTTTTCTTTGTGAAATCTGAAAGAATGAAATACTTGAAGCCCAATAATAGACACAGCTATTCTCTACAAAAACGGTATTTCTTGATTTGACAGCTGTCCATACAAAAATGGCATGTGATTATTTTATTCGGATTTGCTGATAAAAAAAAATACTCTTTTCCACAAAAAGTTTAATTTCCAAAATCCGTTTTATTATATTTATTTCACAAAACCAAAATGGAACCTTTTGAGGCACTGAAAACAAAACTTCAAGTAAATGTTTGAACAACTAAGTTTATTTCTAGAAATTAAACCTAAATCACTTACTTCAACTAGTTTCATTAAGCTCTTTGAAGCAAGTGCTTTCCGCTGGGTTCGAAGCGATTAATTGCTCTAACCATCGCAAAAAGTACGTACATACTTACACACGGTCGCATTAGTTACTGTAACCTCCGCCACACTATCGATGAACTCATTTAAAATTCACAAACAAGCAGCCTTGTATGAACGGGCCCTTGCATGCGCACGCCGAGCGGCTCCCATAATGTCTGTGTTGCTTGCCTGTTTGCCAGCCTATCGACCCACTGCCAGCGAAACGTGATCAGCTGATTGCGAACCCAACAACTTTGTTTTCTACCGCTTCTTTCGTCTGTATCCGTGATTTTTTTTATTTTGTTCGAGAAAGTCTCACACTATTCGGAAACTGGTTTGGGTTCCTTTTTTTTTCGTTTTTCGCAACTGCTCGGAATCTGTCGAAACCACTTGTCTTGTCTCAAGTTTTTGTTTTTTTCTCGGGGATCCCAAAAGTAGATTTTGGTCTACTGTAACAACAACCATGTGGTGTCGAATGTTTTGACGTGAATCATGGAGATTTCGAGCAGGAATTTGATTGACGTCATCGCCAGCCCGGACTCTGATAGGTATACCGCAATTCACGAAGGGAAATGATTTTGTTTCATTTGCACAACCGTCAATCATTAGATAGATAGGAAGCTCACACTCGTGATTCCTCCGAGCCCGGGCGGCGAGGCCAGCATTTCTGTAATTTCTCATTGGCAGTATTTTACTTTAATGACAATGCAAACCTTGACACTCTAATTATGCCCATAAAGATGGGGTTGACGATGACGACGACGGCGACGACTGTCAGTTTTTAGTGTGGGTTTTTGCTGATTTTGTAGAGAACCCAGAGAGTGTTCAGGTTAGACTGATTCTTATTTTGGTTTGCGTTTTTGCTTTTGCCTTCCTCACTGAGGTAAGGCTATAATCCTGCTCTTAAAATCTAGAGTTTTTTTTATCCGGTCCTATAAACATATGAAAGACAATAGCTTATTGGATCTTTTCAAAAAAAAAACTCTAGAAATGAACCTTTTACATAAAGCTTATAGACCCGCCTTCATGTGTACCCAGAGGTGAAATAATCGTAAAAAAAACATTTTTCCGCGAAAGAGAGGATGCGAATAACGCAAAAGAAAATCGCTCACGAATTTCTCGAAGAAAATCAATGGAGCACCCGCAGTCGAGCAGTTTTTGACAGTTCGCTCCATAAGAAAAACATTGTAGAAAAAGCAAAAACTGCTCGAATGAAAGTGCTCCATTAGTAAATTTTGCTTGTTGATTTTACTTGTCAGCACCACTTAAAATTACTTATTTGGTTTTGTTTACACATTGCCCATCTATAAAAAGTGACGAATCTTTTTATGACGTGCAAATGTAGTAGTGAAATAGATGTTCCGCCGAATAATCAAGATGATGATTTGTTTAGATTCATTTTGCCGATCTTTCGTGCGCGAGAGAGGAGAGCCATGTTCCTTCCGATTTTTCTCTTGATGAGCGTCAAACAATTTTCTTTTGATGATGATTCTTCCATCGCTGTGTATACCTATCGACTCAGAATCGAAAACTGAACAAATGACTGTCTGTCTGTGTCACTCAGTTTTCTCAGCAACGGCTGAACTGATTTAGGCCAAACCGGTCGCATTTGACTCAGCTTAGGGTCCCAAAGATAGAGTTTCAACAAAATTTGAATTTCGAAATTTACCCCTGACCGCATAAATGTCCCATATGCTTTTTTTTATCGTTGTTGAGTTATTGATGCAGTTTTGTTCAAAATCGTGTGATCTTACATAAAGCCTATATCGTCGCTATCGTGCTAACTTGTCGTACGTGCATTTTGGGCCAAATTGAGTTAAGAACGCCATTTTGTGCAGCTCACAATGCCTCACCTTTTGACCTTCACAGATCCCCAAAATTCGATTTCAATCCTGAGATATTCAACAAAAACTGAAAAATCTCCGTGCATTTTTGTCACTTTACACATGAAAGAAGTTTCAATCTTGTCATGCTATCTTGTCACTCCATGAAAATTTATGTAAGTGCGACAAAAGGCCAAATGGATTTCAGGCCAGGAAAGTCAGGATGCGTTTGTCGCACGTACAAGCTAGACTACCGTAAACATTTGTAATTATAACTCGGGACTCCAGCAAACAACTTCAACCAAACTTTGGGACAATGCACAGAATGGTGAGCCAAACAAAACGTGTTTGTTATTGTTTACATTGAGTGCTCTCGTTTTTGAATATTCAAGGTCAAACATTAAAACGCGTTTTTCTCGGAACGTCAAAATGGCGGGTGCGACAAGATAGCACGACGACGTCGATATGACATGCAGTACTTTGCTCTAAAAATCAGGAAGAAACTCCAGTTTTTCGTAAAAGGGCCTAATGTGTGGGACAAACTTGCCTTGCGTTTTTCTCAGCTTGCTGTTTTTGCATATGGGACATTTATGCGAACATGGACAGATAAGTAGTTCAAAAGATATGTAAAACAATTTGTTTTCGAAAATATCCGGATGTTAGATAAATTACCATAAATCGTACCAAACATCAACTGTGACCGGGTTTTACTTATCTGTATGAAAACTATGTCCGGATCTAACATCCGAGCAATCGCTGGATAGATGATCGAATGATTATGTTAGTTTTTGTTATTAAACAGTTCTTGGAATATTGTTAAAAAATACGTTTGCTAGAATTGAGATCATTCCTCTCCGATGAAAAAATGGCAAATCCAAAAATTCGAACCAGTCTAGGACTGGCGGGCCTGTGTATTGGTGGGAAGAATTTGCTGTTTGCAGCACGTGCTAGCGCTCGATGGCTGTGCAACTCTGTGCAAGTATGCCTCTGCTGTTTCGAGCAGGTATCTGCACTTGCTCGGAGAACCTCCTACAGCCCAAGCTGCTTGTTTGGTGCAGCGACTAGTGCAATCAGGTTTCATTAGCATGTTATGAAATTTAATTTTCACTTGTGTTTTTGATCAGACAACTTGCTACTATCTAAGAGGCAATAAACGTGTCGCTTTTCATCTCTCATGGGAAGTTATCAAGCCGAGCGAGCGAGACCTTGTGATAAGAGTACGGTGAAGCACTCCTCTGGAATACCTCAACGCAAATCAAAACTTCCAGCGTAGTTTACGTTTCGCAAAATCATCGACATTCTCACTCTCTTATCAGGTTGGCAAATTCATCCTGTGTGTCACTGGTGGAAAATATACGACCCAGCACAGCATTTTATTAGCACAGATTTTATACATTTTTGCACATCAATTTCGTAGTCTCGAACGACGTCGACGCGTGGTTGTGAATGCCAACGACCAATTCGTCGCTGGTCGTCGTTATCTGGGACAGCAAAGGCCACAACAAGCCAGGCTGCAAGCTGAAATTGTTAATGAATTCTTGTGCCGGGGCGCAAACCGGTCGATATTTGCGATTAGGAGGCAGAATCGTACGCGACAGCGCTTCTCCTCCATTGGTTGATGAAATTGATTGGTGGATCAGAAGGTCGTCGAAATTTAGTGAGATCTGGGGAACGTAGAACGAAACGATACCACGTGATGGTAGTTCACGTGCTAGAGCCATCAGATTTTATTATCACTAGAAAGCACATGTACCACCTTACAAACAAACAAGATAAGTTGAGTGATGGTATTTCATGGTTTGAGTTTTGAGTAAATATTTGGCTCCTTGCTTTGATTTGATAGATTCCTCTTCAAATAAATCAATAACTAAAAGTGCGTAATAAAATCAATTGTTATGTTCAATATTTAATTGGAAAAAAAATCGAAAATCTGTTCTGTTTCAAGTTAATAACAAGTTTAAAGTAATCGTGAAAATCATTTCATACAATAAACGAGTGTAAAAGTATAACGGTTCTTGCTTTTTGAATTTGTAATGATTGTATCATTTGGCTCAAAGCGACCCACACTAAGGTTTATTCCTTTGTTGAAATTGACTAATCCTTTCAAATGTCATTTACCGTAAATAATGTACTCGAATCATCCACAGATGACACGTGATGATCTAATTTGGAGTCGACTCAAACACACATCAACTGCCACCCACCAATTAGAGGCATCACAAATCGGCATCACAAAGTCAATACAAATAGTGCCGTGAAACTGTATGCATTGAATCAACGCTGGAAGCAATAAAAATGATTTCTTAGTGTTGTTAAAGTATTACTAACAATCACACGCGTGTGTGATTGTGACTAATTGTATGGAGCGCTCCAACGCAGATAATTATCTGATTGTTCCAGTTGACGATTTTCGCTCGATCGCTTGACGTCTCACTAGCGAACGAGAGGGCAATTTTATAGATCAATTTATTATTTTATACCAACTGAGTAGGACGAATGCACATTTAAAAATGTAGAAAAAATATTTATTTAAATTTGATCAGCTGGAATTTCTCTTATAATAAAATGTTTTAAAATAGGTTGATATATCTTTAAATGATTTCATAAAGTTTCACAATAATACAACTTTTTTAATGTGTAAGATGCATTGTTGTGATAATCGTTTGATCAGTGGAGGGCATTTGAAGTCCGCAATGACATCGAGCTTTCAAATTGACGCCATCAATAATTCTTGCACGCGCGCTAATGGCACTTGGAATTAATTTAGTTACTCCCTTTTACATCCCACTTGTGAATATGCAAACAAACTAGGAGAGGAGCTCTCGCGTAGCTATGCTTGAACTACAATCTTCCCGCCCCGTCCCGTTGAGTTCTCACAACTAGCTTAGTTGTCGAATTCGTCTAAAATGCAAATGTTTTTGGAATAAAAAAAACATATAGTCTAATAAATAGACCCCCTACTGCATAATTTTCTAAAAAAATATTTTTTCAACTCTTAAGAAATTTTATTTTTCTTTTTTTGACCCGCCGTTTGACAGGCATGATTTTTAAAACCCGCCAAACAAATCGCAGCTAACTCTGGGTTGCGAAGCGAAAACTTTGTAATTTCAATTTTGTTTTTGACGGAAGTGGTGGAGTATTTTTCGGAGAATTTGTTTTTGGGCAAATGGGAACATCATCGGGTTCTGGAGTGGATTCTGCGGCCTGGAGGCCAGTGTCGTAGCGTTAAAGTTAGGTGAGAGAGTTTTTTGATTTTTATATTTTTAACAACTTGCTCAACTCCCACAAGATGATTGTTTCGGGGCTAAGAGGCGCAGGATCTTTTCACATGCCATGAATGAATTTCGCTCGCGATGCAAAATGGCTGTGTTGCTGAACAGTGATTTTCTCACTTACTGACTTGTGTACAAGAATTTTAAAACTTTGTTGCAAATGCTCGAAAATAAAAAAAAAATACTGTTCAATGTCTTTTATTGGGCTGCGGCCACACAAAAAAGGAACGTGACGAAAACGTTATACAAATTGTCTTTAAGCAATGATTGTAACACAAAATGATTGATTTTGGTGCAGATATTTGGTAATCTGTATCAAATAAATGGAAAATAATTCAGGCTTCTTAAAAACTGATGTCAATCAGTCAAATCAGGCTTCAAATCAAAAATACATACGGGCGATTTTCTGAAAACTCGAAAGCGATTCTTCTCAGGGTTTTCTACGGGATTCAACAAGTTTTTTTTTGGCGATTCAAAGACGCCGACCAGACGCCGACGCTTTTACACAGCAGATCTTCATTAAAACAACAATTTTAATAGTATGTAGAATTTTTGTTTTATATTTTATATAAATTATCCGGTATCCGGTTAACATTTTTCGAATGCAAATGGTCTCTCATCTGGACAGCCAAAACTAATCATATTTGGGGACAAAAGCACTGCATTTTACAATTTAGCACCAGGTTATTCTGCGTGTCGGATTTTTGCCGGCCTGTGGACAAAATGAGCAAGTTGTTAAAAATATAAAAATCAAAAAACTCACACCTAACTTTAACGCTACGACACTGACCTCCAGGCCGAAGAATCCACTCCAGAACCCGATGATGTTCCCATTTGCCCAAAAACAAATTCTCCGAAAAATACTCCACCACTTTCGTCAAAAAAAACAAAATTGAAATTACAAAGTTTTCGCTTCGCAACCCAGAGTTTGCTGCGATTTGTTTGGCGGGTTTTAAAAATCATGCCTGCCAAACGGCGGGATTTAAAAGTCATTGTTTATGTTTTTGACATTAGTTTACACGGAGGATCGGCATTACACGAAATCGAGTTCGATTACACGAAATTCAGTTCAGGTACGATTACATACTTTCGTGTAAGAGGGGTCGAACTGGATTTCGTGTAAAATCGAAATTGAAATGTTTCACCGGGTGAAAATTGCGTATTGCCTACATTTGGGCGTTTTTGGATTTTCTTTGGGATTCTTATTAAGGGATATTAAAATTAAATTAAAGTATTAGATTGAACGTGTTTATTTATTGAAATTCTGTACAATAAATTAATGAAAAAGACTGCTTTCACAATATGATAATAAATATAATAAAGTGGAGTGCTTCGAGGCCATTGCTTCTATATAGTGTAGGCCATAATGTTCTCCCGGGTCCACTCGGTGTTCTGCTCGCCGCACAGCATGTTCCGGATCTCCTCCGGCGGAAACGCCGCCAGCTTGTTCAGCGGGAACACCTCGCACGACCTTCTTCGCCACTGCTAAAGTCCTCGCGGACACCGGTCAGGCGACGCCTCTCGGTACACGATAGTTGCGGCTGCGGTTGATGCGGGTGTGGAGCCGACGCTAGCGTCGGAACCTGGCGCAAAATATCCGAGCTTGATGAACCACTGATACTGGAACTCGGCCGGGTTGGAATGGTGCACATGATGCGGCCTGACCTGGCTTGTCGACGAGCCCACCGTGCTGCTGCCGTCCGTCATCAACGCCGCTACAACCTGCTGCTGCTGTTGCTGCTGAGGGGGCATTTGCATTTGCGAAGCGGCACAGGCCGTAATCGATGCCATCAAGTCGGTAGACAGTCCGAACGATACGGACTTGGGCTGATGGGACCGCCTCCGCCACCGCCGCCGCCCATCACCGGGCGAATGTGGTTCTGGTGTTGCTGATGGCGTGGATATTGGGGCTGGGAATGGGCCGTAGCTCGGAAGGGGCCTCGGCTGCTGGAGACAAGGCATTTGCGGCGCAGACAGCTGCTGTTGTTGTCACTGTTGCTGCTGCTGCTGGACCGGACTCCTCATCGGCGGTGGAATCAACGGTCGGCCACTGGCCGTCAGGTGCTGTGCTGTCTGGGGACGAATCTGCAGGCGGGTTCTGGAAGAGGCAAGATTGAGTTTGGAAAAAATACGAAAATAACCATTTCAAACCAACCTTTCGCCTTCGGGACATTTACATGAGGTCACTGGCCAGCACGATGCGTATCTTCTGCGTCACCAGCACCAACGACATGATCACCTCGCACTCCATGGCCTGGGCCGCTCAGTCCAGGAAGATGTGTGTAAAGTGTCCCTTGGGCAGATCGAGCCAGGCCAGCTCCATCGAAATGTCCAGCGATACAACCACGATGCGATACTTGAGAATGTTTTCGACGGTTGGCCGCCGAAAGATGCGCACGTTTATGTTCAGGTCGATCAGACAGTACTAAGAGATAAAGTTCAGTTAATATCGTAACAAACAAACAACTCAAAACCCCCTACCTTCTGGACGATGCTGTTGACGGTGGCGACCCAGCGCTTGTAATAGTAAACGCGCAATGGTTTGGCCTCCTCCCCACCACCCTCGAGCCCACGGGTGCAGGTAGTCCTTGATATACAAATCGGCGGCCGAATTCGACTCCGGCTGCAGCAGCAGCTTTTTGATGGCCTGCGCCAGCGTGTACGTCTTCCCGGTGCCAAAGGGCCCAACCAGCAGGATCGGAGACAGCGTGACCGAAATTGGCGTCGTGATGGCGACGACCGCCTCCTTTGGTTCAAGTTGAGCTTTGGATCGAGTGACGCGTCCCATTGGCGCTGCGGAGTCCACGAGATCCGGAAGTCGGCGATTTTCTCGATCGCGCAATATGAAAAAAGAAAGATAATTTAACTTTTTAGAGCCTGATGGGTCATATATGACCCAAATATAAAAATTTCCAAAACTAGCCTATAATTTTCGTATGGTCATACGAATCATTTTCCCATCATTAACTAAAAAATATTTTTTTTGAAAATTCAGGCCTGAAAGGGTTAAGGTTAGTTGTAGGTCTGAAAATCCCGCAGGAAGGAGCAACTCCTGTTTTGTGGCGTATCCGGCAGATTTGAAAGTGTTCTCGCCGGACGGTAGAATTCTTTCCCCCCTCCCCCTCCCCAGAACAATCAAGATTTCAAGATCCGGTTTGGGGAAGCGGGTTCTTACCTTTTCCGGTGACGACCGGAAGATTTGCAAGCCGGAAGGTTGAATTTTGCTTCCCCCAGACCGATGAAGCAAGAATTCGATTTAATCCGTCTACAAAAGCATTCCTTGGGCAGCTATTCTAGGTTATCCGGCCTGGAGGAAGCGTACTCTTGCCTTTCCCGGTAACGGCCGGAAGATTTGTAGAAATTCCTGCCGGAAGGTGGAATTTTTTTCTCCAGCATTCGACCGAATCCACTGAAGATTCCCTGCCAGCTTTTCGTGGTAATACGGTTTGAAGGAACAGGAAACTTACACTTTCCGGGCGCAGCCGATGGATTTGCCTGAATTACTATTTCGCTTCCCCCAGACCGAAGAACCAAGAAATCGGCCACAAAAACATTCACTGGCCTGTAATTCTTGGTTTTCCGGTCTAGGGGAACCGAAATCTTGCACTTTCCGGCCGCAACCGAAAGATTCGTGGAAGTTCCTGCCGGAAGATAGTATTTCGCTTCCCCCAGACCGAAGAACCAAGAAATCAACCGAAGGCGGCCACAAAAACATTCACTGGCCCGGAATTCTTGGTTATCCGGTCTGGGGGAACCGAAATCTTGCACTTTTCTGCCGCAACCGACAGATTTGTTTAAGTTCCTGCCGGAAGATAGAATTTCGCTTCCCCCAGACCGATGAACCAAGAAATCAACCGAATCCGGCCACAAAAACATTCACTGGCCTGTAATTCTTGGTTATCCGGTCTGGGGGAACCGAAATCTTGCACTTTTCTGCCGCAACCGACAGATTTGTTTAAGTTCCTGCCGGAAGATAGAATTTCGCTTCCCCCAGACCGATGAACCAGGAAATCGACCGAATCCGGCCACAAAAACATTCACTGGCCCGGAATTCTTGGTTTTCCGGTCTGGGGGAACCGAAATCTTACGTTTTCTGACCGCATCCGATAGATTATTGTCAACTCCAGCCGGATTGTAGAATTTCACTTCCCCCAGACCGAAGAACCAAGAATTCAGCCGAATCCGGCCACAAAAACATTCACTGGCCCGTAATTCTTGGTTTTCCGGTCGGGGTGAACCGGAATGTTGACTTTTCCGGCAACTGTTCCCAAGTTGGCGCAAAACTTACCATTTCAACTCCTCTAACCACCAGAATCAAAATTGCACTAAGTCCCGATTTGACAGCGAGTGAAACGATTCCGCAGAATCTTCAAAAATTTTCTAAGTCCAAAAGTTTCACCTTTTTCAGTTCGGACCCCTGAACTGGTAAACGTGTAACTTTTACACTTTTTGCAGTTCGCATTTTACATCTTTTTCAGTTCGAGGGTTGAAACTAGTCGGTGGTGTAAAATCGAACTGCAAAAAGTGTAATGCTGATTCTCCGTGTACATGATGATGTTGCCCCATATGCATGTTGACTTATTTTTCGTCATAATTTTACCTCAATTAAGCCACGAAGGAATTTATTCACAAGTTCATGAAGACAATTCTAGCAAAACAATGCAAACGGGCCAGAGCCGAAGTGTAAACAAGCAGGCTGTCCTGCTTACGTCAGTGGATGTTTACATTAAGAACGAGCAGGACAGGCTCTTTGCTATTGCCGTTCAAGAGCCAAACGACATGCGACACCTAGTGTTGAGTAGCAGAACAGAGCGAAGAATGTCGATTGAAATTTCCGCCCTTTGAGGTTATGTATGCGAATTCTGTTTTGTTAAATTCCAGCGTTCAAAACAACTTTTGAGCAAAAATTCGAGCTGATGCTTTGTTAACTTTTGATGCTCTATCATTTAGAACAATATTATTTTTTCAAAATATTTTTTTTCCAATTTTTTTTATTGCGTTAATTTATAGAGGACAAAAAGTTTACACTCGTACTACTTGAATTTTTTCTCAAAAGTTGTTCTAAGAGGTGTAAATTCAATTTTAAATTTGCATTCCTATGTAACCGAACAGCGAAAATTTGAATCGTCATTCTTCGATGCTTTGCGCCATCACTTTATTCACGATTTCGGCAATTTGTTATTTTCTGTGTACACCATTACATGGAACGAACCGTGTTAAATCTAATAAAAGGTTACATATCTAATCTAATCTAATCTAATCTAACCCTAGCGCAGCCAGTCTTTCGAGGGCATCCTGGAAAATGCCTTAGGTTGATTAACGCCATTATTAACAATTGCAGTGCCCAATGCAATAAATTGCTTTGAAACATCACAAACGTTAAAGCGGCCAGGCCAACTGCGTAAAGTTTACCGCAAAGATGATTCTTTGAATTGGATTGAGTTTGAACACGAATGTTCAAACAAAAACACATTTCTGAATCGACAGGGGAGGAAGAAACGTGGGGATCCCCCGCTTACGTTCCTGTTTGTAGGAGCAATAAATCGTTGGGAGCCACCAGCTAAGAAGTTTTGGTGCCCCGGGACCCTCGAGGATGGGACACTGTATTTCCACAAATGCCCTGGACACTATTTGCCGTGGTTACAGCGCCACAACTCGCTCAAAAAATCTAATAAAGGTTACATATAAAACGAAATTCACTATTTTGGGAATCGTTTTTTTTGTGCATTACTTTTTGTGAATATCTTCTGAAAAAAAGTAGGTTTCCAGCGAGGAAAATGAAAATTTGGTGATACAAAAATAGAGCTCAAAGTTTTCCAAATATATTGAATATATAAACATGAATATACACAGAATGAATAACATGTAAACTAAGTTGATGTAAATTTGAAATTCGACGTAATCGGTTGAATCACACGTAAAATCATGTTTTTACGTATAAGTTGTTGCAAATTTACATCAAATTGCATTTAAATTTAAATGTTCAATGACGTGCAAAAGTGTTACATCATAAATGATGTAACATTCGGAAATCTTTTTTTGTGTGTATATTGAACTCGTGAAAAACATTCACAATTAATTCATTTTAATTGTTTGATATTCAAACGATATCCAAACTATGTGTGCTAAATGTCTAGACGTTAGCCTCGGCGGTAAACAAATTATCGCGGTGGGTTCAATGAAAACTATTTTTTTATTACCATCCAACCGTCACAGCGCGTTTTGCGGAATGGATGGCTGGAACTTGTCTATGTTCCTTATCGGCATCTCGTTGAACGTTCCGCCGTCGTACCGTGCCGCTAAACGGGCTGGTGTTTATAATAGAATGCACGTTGCATAGTTTGTCCTTTGCCAGCAGCAGTCGGCGTGTGTGTGTGTCGATGTGTGTGAGTGTGTTTTTGTACTCACACTCTTGGCAATACTTTATGATAAAACGCGGCGATTTTTGGAACAGTTTGTAGTGCGATTGCAATGCAATTTGCCACGCCGCACACTAGAGGTGGGCAAAACCGCTCTTTTTTAGGAGCCGCTCATTTTCGTTCGCTCATTAAAAAGAACCGCTCTTTTGAACGGCTCTTTCGCTCTTTTTCAATGTTTGGATAAAGAGGGGTTTTTTTTAAAGAATCGTATGATTTTATAAGTTATTTCACATTGGACTTTTATAAATTATTTGATAAAACAAATTAAAACTGAAAACGAGAAGATGCCCTTGGAAACCACAAGTCTAGGTGGTCTCTTTGTCAAGATTTCTACTCGAACCTAAACATTCGAATACAGCCATCCCTCATATTCAACAACAAATCATGGAAAACCGATAATTGAACAAATCATTTGCTTTTACCTTCATGTGAAAGCTTTTCTAGCAATCTTTCGATTGATGTATAGATCAGCTGTATATTTTTACGTTTTATATCAAGTTTTTAAAGAAAAACAGTGACCCTTGAAATCTACAAATTCGGAACACTTTTTTCTTACGACGTAAAAAAAGTTTTGTTTCTCTCCAGGAGTACTCATTTTTTTCTTCAAAATAATGACTTCACACTTTGAAACCAATAAAACTCATGCTTGGTAATGTTTTATGAATGGTCTGATAACTTTTTTGTGAAAATATCAGCTAAATTCAGGTGTTCCACAATTGTGGGAGGCACAATAACATCTCACAATCATGGAACAGGCAATTTGTACGCAGTGTTTTGTTGCTCTGGGTTAAAAAGTCTTGAAAGGCAGGTTTTGTTTTAAAAGTACTACTTTTACTAGTGAAACAGCAAAAGAATTTCAAATAAAGGTTCTAAAAATAGTAAGGTCGAAAGAAAAGTTGCATTTTGCATACTATTGACAAATTACCACAAAAGTGTTCCAAATTTGAGGGTGTTCCGAATATGTGGGATGACTGTAATTGATCAAAACTTAAATCTAGGATGCTGAAAAATTGTGTTTTATTACGTTTATTTCTACAAGAATTGAACTAATGCTGATGTTTTATTTGAAAAAAATTTCTGTGAACTCTTTTCTACATTCTGATTTAATCGATAAAGTCTGTAAACGCTAAAGTTTAATCGGAAAAACGGGTTTATTTTGTTTTCAAAAATCTCGTAACTATTCAGTAGTTTTTTGGTAATATTTTACCAATTATACAATTTGAAATGCTCAAATTCGTATTCTGGTAATACTTTAGTGTACAATCAGTTGTACAATGATTTTTTTTCATTTTGTTTATACAATAATTTACTTTTGAGATAAATTTTTATTAGCATTCAATTATATTTATTACATAAATCATGCCATCTTGAAACGGTTCGTCCAAAAGACCGAAGTTTAAAAAGAACCGCGGTTCTTTTTTTCTGAGCCACGGTTCGTTCGCTCTTTTTAGTGAACCGGCTCTTTGAGCGGCTCGCTCTTTTTTTGCCCACCTCTACCGCACACACCGGCTAGACAGGCTGACGTTCATAATGCAAGTGTGATGTGTCATGATAAGGAATTTGATTTAGATTTTCTCCTATAACGTGGATGAACTTATTTGCCAGGATTGTTATTTTATTACTTTTAAACATTTTAATGTGATTCGTATTTTATTTTGTTTTTTTTTACTGGCATCAATTTTATTTGATCAACAAACGATGTTGTCTGTGGCTACATATTTAGATGACCCATGAGGTATTAACAGGTAGAATTTTTTGTTTCACCTCCATGATTGAAAATATGTTCAATTCAAAATATTGTATCGGTAAAAAACGCGTTTTTAAAACTTGTTTCCCCATATAAAGTATGATGGCTCACGTAAATTTCAATAATTTGTTGATAGGGGAGAGTTAGACTGCATGTTTACAAACGCAGATTCGCCCTATTGAACTGTTGCTACGGATGTATGATGTTTATGGCACATTTTGAAGTGTTTCAAACGACCTTTTGAATGCAACTAAGAGAATTGAAATTGATCAAGTGTCACGAGAATGTGAGCAATTTTAAGGTTTTTCAATTTTTTTTCTGCTTGAGTTCATTCCATGTATAGACAAACAAACGCTGAAAGTTACATCCAAAGTGGAACACCTCAATACGACCTGTTACACATTGGTGAAAAACTCGTTTTAAATTTCATATGAGTATGAGTTAAGTGACATTTTTCCAAATAAAACTTCCAGCTTCATCTTCACGATAAATAAAATCTTCCATCAGATACGTAATCAGTCACTTTTACGCCCTCTCCAATCGGACTGCAATAAAAGCGCATTAGCTTATTCTTTGCAACCATCATTCAGAGAGACTGCATGACACAACAATTATTTGGTCAGTTATTTATAACCCCGACCCAATGCAGAAACCGGGTTCAAGCAGCGATTTACCGGATTCGCGTTGAAGCAATTCCTCTTCCCTCGCAGGTTGTGATACGGCGATCGTTTGACGTCGCACCTTGTTCCAATATTGACCCAACCATTTCTTCCCGCCCGTGTTCATTCAGGTCGTCCACCAGAGCAGCAGAAGCCAATGATTGTGCAGAACGTGACCACCGCGGATCGTGTACCTCTTCTTTATAATCTCTGCGGTTGTGAGCTACTGTCGCTCGATGCCAGCACCCGGGTGATTGTGACGCCACAGTCAGTCAGTCGGTTCATCATCCCAGGCGAGGGAGCTCAGCGATCGCAGCTGATCGGAGGTCATTCCGTACAATAAAGCACAAGCACTCGTCGTCGGTGGAGAACTAATTGTGATATTCAACGCGAGGAACAACAAAGTACAAATTAATTAACCTTAATTAATCGCAGGCGTGTGCATCCCGGGCCAACCTCGTTGAGGGACGCATACACGCTGGAGCAGCTTAGAAACGCTCATTAAATGGAAACTGCAAACAGGCTGCTGATATTGGAAAACGAGAAGCAGTTGGAGCAGCGATTGAAATGTAAGGACGACGGCAAGAAGAAGGTGAAGAAGAAGGTTGATTTCATCGGAGACGGTGCCAAGGTCGTCACGATGGCAAAGGATTCTGCCCCGCGGGAGATCCCCACGACTCCGTTGACGGATGAAGACTTTGAGAACATTTTCGAGCGGTCCATGCAGGACCTAGAAACGATCCGATCGGACTCGGACAGTGACTTTGGTGATGATCATGGGCTTCCGGTGAAGAAGGTGACTACACCACCGAAGAAAATACGGAAAAAGACCGTTGGGTCGTCCAGTGATAGCAGTGTGAGTGACGTCGAGGAAGATGTGTATTCGTGGATCGAGAACTGTCCAAAATCTCCGATGAGTCCTCGGAGAGCTGACTTTCCCGCGTTTGCTCACCCGTTGGTGCTTCCATTTGCAGTGCGACGAAGGTTGTCCGAATGTTTGGAAGAAGATGAAGAGGAAGAAAAGGCTGCCCTGAAGAGCAACCACGGAACTCCACCAACCAATGGAACCGCCCTCAAAAAGGAACCCGTTCCCGTCGGAGCCTCACCACCCATAAACGATAACCCCACAGCGACGACGGTCCGCAAGTCCCGTTTCATGGTCACAAAGGCAACCGAAACGCCTCAACTCCGGCCAGAATCCCTCAACCTGCGACCCATGACGGCCGCCCAAAACTCCCAAACCATCCATTTTCCCTGCAGCCAGTTCACCTCCCCAACTAGCCGGATGTCCCTGAAGAGTATCTTCACGCCCGAGTCCCCCTTCCCCAATCCACACCTGGACAAGCGCTTCTTCGACTCGTCGCTGGTCGAGATCCGACCCGTCACTTCCAGTATTAATTCCGTGGCCGGAGCGTGCGCCTCCGAGGACGAATCCAGTACGGCCACCACCACTTCAACAAGTACACCCGCCGATGGCGGCAGCGCCAACCATTGCAAAACCATTCCATTCGAGCTGGACGAGGTGTGGGTCAAGCGCAAGGACAGCGAACTTTCTTCACCCAGGCGATCGACGCCGGCGTCCCCAAAGCCGCAACGCTACCGGCGGCATCTTCGCCAAACGCCAAGAAAGGCACTCCGACCGTAAGTTGGGTAACAATTACTGTTAATTAACATAGATTGCTATTGATGTGTACGGCTTTTTCGATGGCCGACGGACTGGGACTGGGGCTGGGTTTGGGTGGCGAAAGTGACATTTCGTTAATTGGTGTTAATTGGCGGGGGGTCCAGAAAGGTTTCCAGTTCTAGTTTCAGCTCGCGAAGAAATTAGTATTGTGCGGCGTTACCCGGTTTAGCGCGAGACTGACTGCTGGACCTGGACACCACATGATTGTCAGCATCTCGCCGCGTTGCTTTGCTCGATGAACCAATCGATGGCAATGTACTTGCTCAAAACAAACTGAGTGGGAACTGATAAACATATAGGATGGCGTGTGTTGTACTACTGCGGGGTTGGCCTTTACCCATGAGTGCTTGTATGTAACCCACTAAGATAACGGACGTTGTCTGATAATTATAATAACTCATTTTTGTCTTTTATTGACGCGGTTTTCGTGTTTTTTTTTTTTGAAATTATGAATTACTATTTTCCAGAGGCGACTCGTCCACCTGTTCAACCTGTTCATTGAACAGGTAGCCGATTTCAAGCGGATAATTTTTTTTATTTATGTGCCGTGGTGCTTTTTAAAAAAGCAACATACAATTACAATTTTTGTTTGAATATTCGTTAACAAAATCAACGCCCTATGTTCAGCAGCACTGCATGCACCGAAAATGCTTTGGCCCGCCACCCTTTACTCTTTACCTCTCTTTACAACCCACCAATACTAAAGCGATCAGCCTAGCGGGCCACGCGCAAATGCTCGTCGCGTTCAACACCGACCCTTTGAACGTCGGGGAAAAAATCTCCATACAGAAAAAAATCAACACATGTAAAGAGCTTCCTATTCATACGCAGCGGCAGTATCGATGTGTTGGTAAATCTGGTTCAATCTGAGAGCGTGAACTGACAGCATTTTTGGGAGAGAGCGAAATGCCACCCCAACCCCAGCCGACTTAGCTCGCTCAGCTCTCCAGGGAGCTGCATGCAAAAGGTAAACAAGCCAGCGCGTTGACAGCACGTTGAGAGCATGAATAAATGAGAGAGCGCGAGAGCACGACAGATATTGCTCTATATTTGGCGCACTTTTAGGCATCAGGCTGTTTTGCGCAGACTGGTGATGGCTTGTTTTAGAACTGGAATGTTCAACTGCGCGCGTTGAACCTCTTCGATCTTCTTGGTTACTAGTGGATTCTTGCTCTACTGGAAAGTGATGTGATGTTAAGTTTAGATAGTGTGATTGATATATTAAATTGAAACAATTGAAAGAAAAAAGTACTGTGCTTTTTCCAGAATCGGGACACATTAGAAGAATTATGACAGTAGATCAGGGAAGGGATTTAAGCACCTTGTTTTGCAAACCATGATCGTTATTTTATTTTTCGGATGGTTCTATTTAAAGCGGATGCAGTCCTAAAAAGTTTAAGATTTGATGCCATTAAATGCTCCAAAAACGACTATTCAGACTGTAGTCCCGGTTCACTCTAGTTGTATATATTATTATCATATATTGTAGCATGAATTTGTTCTGAAAACATTTTTTCACTGATGCTAAAAAAAATATTTTAGTTATCTCGGATTCATGTCAATATAGTTTTGTTTTTAACATCAAAAGCCCTTCTTTTTGTTCGGAAATTGAATTCCAAAACCATGAGGACATAACAGTGAGTAAATTCCATTCTCTAAAAATTTGACAAAGGATCAAAAGCGATACGACCTGGTTCTAAAAAGTATAAAGTTAAATGTCAATTTAATTTTTAAATAGTAATCAAGTTAGCTTAAAAAAAGCCCAACAAAAAGTTTTCTTTTGTTAAGGATATGTTTTTTTTCTGAACATCCTGATGAATACTTTTAAAATTCAGTATAATATTCAATAACTTCCCTTGAATTTCGATAAGGATGGCAGAGCGATTGCTCTATTTTTCCGCATTCCCCACGCTAATGATTAAGTCTTAAAAATACATTTTAACGAGATAGAAAAGTCTTTATCATAATTTTAATTAACTATTTGCAGAACAGAAAATTATAATAGTATAAAAATAATAAAACGTAAAAATAAAAGACATTGGAAAGAAAAAGCTTGTAAAAATGTTTTAACATTGAACAGGTACTTCATTCGGGCACGAGTCGCCTCTGCTATTTTCATTTAATTTTAGCTTTTGTTTTGTATCATTGTTTTTGTTTTTTTTTTATGATTTCCGAGAGAGATTGATTTATCAATCAAGAGATCCAAAACCATTCGAATTTATGGCAATTTTTACGAAAGTTATTCCCGCCGCCCGCGGATATTCCGGTTTTTCAAACGCCAATTTCTACAATTCTTTTTGATCCGTGTACAGTCATCCCACATATTCGGAACACCCACAAATTCGGAACACTTTTGTCGTAATTTGTCAATAGAATGCAAAATGCAACTTTTCTGCCGACCCTGCTATTTTTAGGGCCTTTATTTGGACACTCTCTTGCTATTTCACTAGTAAAAGTAATACTTTTTGAACAAAAACTGCATTTCCAGCCTTTTTTTCCAGAGCACCAAAACACTGCCTCCAAATTGCCTGTTCCATGATTGTGGGATGTTATTGTGTCTCCCACAATTGTGGAACACCTAAATTTAGCTGATATTTTCCCAAAAAAGTTATTTTGTAAAAATATGTACTCCTAGAGAGAAAAAAAAAGTTTGTTTATATCGTAAGAAAAAAGTGTTCCGAATTTGTGGATTTCAAGGGTCAATATTTTCTTTGAAAACTTGATATAAAACGTAAAAATGTACAGCCGGTCTATACATCAATCGAAAGATCGCAAGAAAAGCTTTCACATGTAGTTAAAAGCAAATCATTACGTTCAATTATCGATTTTATATGATTTGTTGAACATTGGCCGATCTGTAAACTGTTCCGAATATGAGGAATGACTGTACCACAAGTCCCTTCTTTTACAAATATTTTGATTCGAGTTAAATTTTTTTTTTTTTACATTGAAAATCAGACAAAAAGTAACTGAGATTTTGTTATTTGAAACTTGGATGCAATTCGGGAGATACCGCCAGAAAAGGTGACATAAAATTTTTCATGTTTCTTTTTTTTCTCAGCAATGTGGGGTCCACGCTTCAAAGTTTATGACTAAATCTTGAAAACGGTGCTCGCTATCCAAAACATTGTGAACCAACTTTTGACTCCAAATTGGGGTTTAAATTCGTTTTCAAACTTTACGTCGTTATTGCTTTCAGTCAAGTTTCTATTACGCGGATGTCAGTAATAACTTCAGTTTTTCAAGGTATGATGATTGAACATGCTCCAGGTAGGAGGTAGCAATTTTATTTATTGGAAGGGAATTCACTATAGTTAAATCACAGAGAACAGATGTAGGATATTTTAACCATTAGTGGACCCCTAGTAGAGCCGAAGCACATTTTCACAAATTTTCAATATTTTAAGCACTTTTTCATAACCCTTTGAACAAAATAATGGAATCTGAAGTGTTTTGAACAATATTGAGTATTTGTTTCATCAGTTTTTTGTTTTTGAGCAGAAAAATAGCCATTTGAAACAAAAGTTTTTTTTGCCTGTTATGGACCCCCTTTTCCTATAGTGGACCCGGGTCCATAATCCGATTGTGGACCCGGGTCCACTATAGGCAAACTGTTATTTTTATACCTAATTTAACCGATATTTGATGTTTTGATGCATTGTGTAGGTCTAATGATAGATATAATGGATAAAAGATGGATTTTGCTCACTTTTCATCATGAACAAATATGTTTTGTTAACAAATTTGGCTTTAAACAACAAAAAACCTAACAGACATTTAAACACATTTATTTCCGAAAAAGATCAGAGAAAACGTTTCAAAAACCACTGTAAACATACAAATAATTAAAAAAAAGTAATTTTGATGCATTTTTTTCCATATTAATTACATAAATGATTGACCGAAACTAAACAATAGATTTGTTTACAGTTGCTGATAAAACCACGCATGTTTATTTAAAAATAATGTTTTGTTATTGATTTATTATTAAAAAATATCATTTCAAACTGCAACTATGATGCTTCAGTTAAGTACCATTAACTATAGTTTTGATTAATTATAAATTCTTTCAGCTTCAGCATATTTGGTACTTTTAACATGAAAACAGCTAAATTTATACTCATAATTGAAAAAATATATGTTTAGGTTGATTACAACAAACATTTATTGTATGTTTAAGAGAAACTTTTGCTTAAATACACAGTTTTCTTTATTTTTGTAAGTTAAATTAACAGGGGTCCACTTTTGGAAAAGTTTGGATTTTCGTTGTCCTATATTAGACCCCCCTAATTTTTGCTCGAAAATGAGCAGTTCTTCGCTTTATTTTAGTAAAGTTTCTTAAACTTACATTATTTCTAGGCTCGAACTTGTATGTAAACACTGCAGCACTCACAAAATGTGTTGCATACAATCTTGCATCAAATAAATTAGGGTGTAAAGGATACGCTTGGCGGCGCCACCGTCGCAGCTGAGATTACTTGACTTAACAATGTAGAATGGCTCAATAATTTCCTCAGAAAAATAATATTTTCCTCGTTTATAAAATAAATTCACTTCAGTCGAGACTTCAGTACATTTTCAATTAACTGCAAATAATGCAAAAATGAATTAACATTAACAAAAACATAGCAGAAAACTTGCTTAAAAATTATTTTTTTGAACGATAGCTTAAAATAGTACTTTTCCACATGTTAACTCTGATTTCGTATTGTTTACCTTCACAGCTGATTTTGTTATTTTCTTTCGCGCGTAAAATCGGTCTGATGTCGTTCGTTCGGAATGTTTTGTGCAGTGAATGGATTGTCCAACGTTCTGCTACTATAGGTCTTCACGATTTTTGAAGTGGCGCTATCTAGGCGGATGATGCACACCCTAGCTCTTTTCATCTCTCATCTCTTTGTATCTTGGTTTGAATTTTCTTTTTTTGAATTTTTTACACACGTTTTTCGATGCTTTTTGTTCAGTGATGTACATCTGTTCTCTGTGGTTAAATTCTGTCTTCTGAGGCATGTTCACAGAGTCCAAATCTATCATACCTTGACAAAACAACCACCACTCACCTTACTGAGGAAAGGCAATAACATCACTCGAAAAACGAAATTCTTAACTTGACCCACCTTCATGTATACGTATCGACTCAGAATCAAATTATGAGCAAATGTCTGTGTGTGTGGTGGGATGTTGATCAAAAAAATTGGACTGGATTATCTCGGTACTGGCTAAACCAATTTGGACCGTTTTGGTATCATTCGATCCGTTTTTGGGTTCCATAAGTTGCTATTGAATATTATAAAGTTTAGTTAAGTATTTTAAAAGTTATGCTAAAAAACGATTTTAACAAAAGTCCGGAAGATTGTAAAAAGGGTGGTTTTGTAAGAAACCCCGTCATGTTATACATTTTCTCATTGGCAGTCAACCATGCTCATGCTCATGCTCAAACCCCGTCATGTTATACATTTTTAGAAAGGTATTTGAAAGACCTTCCCAACAAGTTCAATAGATTGCAGATCTGACAACCCTATCAAAAGTAATAAGCACTTAAGTGTTATTTATGAACTTTTAAGAGGCCGGATCTCAGATATTTTGATGAGAACGTTGTCCGGACCTGTCGTTGAATAGGTAATTAAAAGATTTCAAGAGATTGAAGATTTGACAGCCCTATCAAATTTCATAAGAACATAAGTGCCCTGAATTATGATGATCTGACTACTAATTTTGTTAGTATGAATAATGAATCAAGTTGATAGAACACTGAAAGGTCTGCCCTTTTGTATTTGTATCATCACCCTCTACATGTGAGGAAGGCACCAACCTCCTAAAGGTGGATTAAGTACCGTTTTTAAAAATAATTTGGCATTCTTAGGGAAAACCTACCATCTGTATTTCAACTTTCTTTTATATATTTTTTAAATTTTTCAAATTTTTGGTGTTTTGGCCGTCACTGAGAGTGAATTTTTCTACAAAACAAAGGTATTAAAATGTGCTTGGCTTGGGCTGCTTGAAAAAATAACAAATTTATAATTTATGATAAGTGTACTGTCTTAAACAATTCATTCCTGAATGGAAGGCGAAAAGTTAAATTTGAATCACTTTACTGAAAAACGAAGTGTGGTTAAATAGCATAATGTAAGGAAAAAATGTAGTTATTTTGCAGTCATGAACAGTATGACGAAGATCATTATAAGATAATAATGAAAATGTTTTTTTTTCCAAAAATCAGCATTGTTACCAATTAGGGTGATTTAGACAAGCTAAAATGGTTTTTTCGAGATATTTGAGATTTAAATTTGCATCTTTTTTACCTTAAAATGGCTGTAAGTTTTAACCCTTGAGTCCAAATTGGATTGTCAAAAAATGAAAATGCTAGATTTCTAGAGTTCTTAAAGTGATCCGAACATCACTTTTCTCTAAAACATAACCCTGAATTGCCACGCTCAAAAAACTGATTTTTGAAGGTTTGCTCAGATGCTTTCTATAAATTTAGTCGTAGAAGGCGTAAATTACGAGCTAAAATTTTGTTGTCTTCGACAAAGTTGCTTGGATAAGCAAGTTCAACAACCAAAAGAAGCCAAAAAAATTCCAAAAACATTCCTGAAAAGTTTGCTTTTCAAAATCACCTTAATCGTGAACCACTCTAATTTTCAAACAAACCAAAAGTTGCCCCTTTTCTTTTGTAACAACTCTTCTGAAGACACCAAAGCTCCATAAAAATAATTTTATGAAAAAAAGAAAAAAAAACCAAAGCTCCAAAACTTCACATTTTTCGGTAAATCCATTTTCCACTTAAAATTTGCGATCTGGAACACTGTGCAATGCATGGTCCTACATCCGAAAAATGGAACAAAATTAAATATTACAGGAGCTGTTGAAGCAGTTGTCGATTTCAGATCGAACTCAAATTTTGAATTTGGCCTAGTGTTGGAGGGAAACCGGATATGGATCACCATTGTTTCCATATTAAACCCAGACAAAATTGATAAGGATAATTTTTAAACCTTCACCCAAACGGCGGTCGCATGATTGTGATGCATGGCGGCATGAAAGTATATCAGAATCTGCATGAAAACTGTCCTCATGCATTTTTTGCGATATGACATTTTTGCCCGTTACCGACAATTATCGACATTACCGACGGCTTTTTTGTTGTATTTCACAAAAAAAAACCTTAACAGAACACGAGAATTGAACCACCAACTTCTTGATTATTGATCCGACACGCTACCACCACGCCATGGACGCTGAGTAAAAGAGCACCAACATATGCTCGTGGACGGGCCAGCATTATATGTGTTGGTGAGAACTGCAGATCGCTGACATGTTTACACGCGGGCAAAAATGATCTACGGGCTTGCTGCAAAAAATGTTATAAAATGTGACATTTTCTGCAGCAAATCCACTGTTGCAGATTTTGAGATATATTTTTCCTTTGGGTGTTTGTATCTTTGTGATTGAAATGAGTTAGTTATTGACAAAATTTCGAAACAAATGATTTTTTGTTATCAGCTATGGTCTCTGACATTCTCTTGTGCCACTAACTTTCTGTTTTTTTTTGTTTAAAAATGTTTATGTTTATGGGACAATTTTAGATGGTTTGATTTGGGTGTAACAAAATAAATAACAACATTATCTAAACTGTATTTATTCTCAATATATAAAAAATATAGAAAAATAATAATATTATTGCAGTAAGCTAAAAATAACTAATTGATCATAAACAGGAAACAGATGTAATGATTTCAGCGGCATAGAGAAAGAACCAAATTGACCGATAAATGATATCCAAAAATGTGACAAACTCTCTAACAATTTCCCTCCTTTTACCCCGCGCAGGACTCCGGTGATGGTGGCAGCAGTACTTTCCAGCGGCCATCAACGGCGCCGGCCGCATCCTCGTCGTCTTCAACGGACTCGACGCGCTCCTCCAAGCGCCAGAAGAAAAGCGAGCGCGATGCCAAAAGCAGGAAAAGGAGCAGAAGAAAATGGAGCGGAAACGGCCCGGCGGCTGGAGCGCGAGGCGGCCAAGTTGGAGAAGTTGAATCGCAAGCACGAGAACATATCTCGCAGCACGGAACGGGTCAGCGGAGGTCGGTCCGGATCGTTGGAACGACGACGGAGTGGGGATGAAGGTCCCGTGCTGAACCAATCCACCGTGCATGGTGAGTGGGAGTGCTGGGTTGGGTGGTTTTGGGGTGTCGACTTAATTCAGTGTTTTTTTATTTGCAGGTATTGCCAGTCCAAATCGCAGGCCGACTATTTTCGACGTGTTCCGCACTCGCAAAGGGTCGGACTCGAAAAAAAAAAGATGATTCGAGTAAATCCGGCTCGGACAAGGACAGCACCAGTGGCAGTGGGACCATCGGTGGAGGTTCCGGTGGCATTATGAACAGCATGAAGGCGGCCCTGCATGTGGGCGGTCGTCACAGTCACCAAACGGCAACGGCGACGCAACCGGCCAGCACTGCCACCGCGAAGGTGCGTGACGGATCCGCCCATCCCCATGCAGGCAGCGATGCACAGGTACGAAAACGACGACGACGCGGTCTTTCCCGTGGAATTTGCCACTCGTGACTTCTTCTCGAATACGAGCGCTTCATCTAACGGTGCAACTTTTAATTTTAGTACTACCACACGGTGACGGCGGTGCGGCGAGCCGACGCCGGCAAGTCTCCAATGACAAAAGTGATGGACCTGTTCAGGCACCGGTCCAACTCGGCAGTGTCGGAAGCGGACAAGCGCAAAGCGGTAAGTAATCTGATCTGAGGCATGCACCTGAGGGCGGGGATGAAAAGAGGGGGTTGTTTTTTTTAAGCTCGCGCGCTCAGCCAAACAAAGTGAGCTAGTTTGAACACAGATAGCGCTGAGCTGCGCTTCGAATCGGAAGGTGAGGAAAAGCTCGCTCACGAATTCAGCGGAAAGCTTGTCGTTGTTGATACGGACAGGTACTTGGAAACGCGATGTAGGGGTTTCGATACTTTGTGGACAGGGCTTATTAGGGTGCCCAGGAAAATTAGAAAACTGACTGTTTAGGGGAACTCCAGCAGAAGTATACTTTTTGGCATCACAATGTTCTGTAAATTTTGTGGAAATAAAATTACTACATAAAAGAACCTTAATCAATTTAATAATCCCGTTTCCCGGGAAATTAGACGCTCAACCCGAGCAGGGGTAAATAACACGGGAATACCATACCAAAACGAGCTGCTGCTACATCAACATGTTTTAGCTGCAGGCAAAAATATCAGGAAATTCAAAGAAAGAGAAACAAACTAAACCAGAACGAGAAAGGCTATAGCCCAGGCAGCGTGGCATTTTTCGTGGGATATTCGAGGATGCATGATTCCAGCTGAATAGGATTCAACACAGATCCAATATTAAAAGGATTTTAGAACGAAGTTCGAATACCTCATGCATACCAACATTTCGGTATTGAAAGAGTTATTTTATCAAATTATCAAAGATTGACATTATTTTTTTGAGTTTATCGATTTTGACGAAAAAGGCAAACAATGTTAAGTAAAATCCATTCTAAAATTTTAAATTTTTCACGTTTAACCTATTGTTTTTCTTATCATTTTCAAATGTATCAGCATACTTTTAAGAATGTTAAACATCATTTCAAATAGATTTTTTATTGAATCACCATTATTTTATAATATTTTTATTTAAAATATCTTTATAATACCAATGTATGGTATTCCCTAATTTATAAAGATCATTAAATGACGTTTTGAGACCGAAATAAAATAGTTGGCTTTAATTTGGAGTAGATTTGCGTTTTTAAGTATGTAAGTAAGAAACAGTATGTCAATATTCGACATTTTCCTAAAATTTGCCCAATAACAAAACAATACCAAAATTTGGTATAATACCAATGATTGGTATTAATTTACACTTTAGACATTTTTCAAGGGCTCTCGAAAACCAAAACTTGGTATTGATACCATTGAATGGTATTATTTTGCATTTCCCATTGCATTGGATAAAATAAACCTTAAATGATGCTCAAATACAAGAAAAAAGCAAAAACAACTCATCCATCAGTTTAATTTATTCGAAGGATTCGTATTGACACCTGTTATGTTAGAAGTAAAATTTTAAGAATAAGCAAGTCTGCGTGTGAAGCTCAACTTGACAAGTTGTCGATGAGGTGATCCAAAATTTTGAGCAGATTTTTCCAATAAATATTTCTTGAGAAATTTTCGGATTACGAAAATTGATCTTTAGTCAGATCCAAAAGCAAATCCTATACCTTTCTTTAGTAAGAATGGCAAAAATGGAAATTTTCTGAAATTTGACCGGTACATCCGATTCAAATCAAATTTGTTTCAGAAGCTCGATTATGGTCTGGGTTATGATAAAGAGAACAAATTTCGAGTTGTTTTTGAAAAGGTCTTATTTTGTGGACTCAAGACGCTTCTTAAAATACCCAAAACGCAAAAATTGACAATTTTGTTATAGGACCATTTCAAAAAAAAAAAACTCTGGAATTCCAGATAAATTGGCAAAGGAATAATTCTGGAAACTAATGAAAATTAACTTTTTCCTCTTTTAGGGATTTTTGCCCTCACAGTAAATTAATCCAACTGTTGTAATTAAGAACAACATCATCAACATGGAAGAAATTCGGGAGGATGTAGAGCGTTGAAGAATGCAATTTTTCAGATACAAAAACGATTTGAACGTTTCAATTTTCGATCCAATTTTTAGTAGAAACCATATTCCAAGTCCCCACAAAAAATGTCTATAAGACCGTTGCAAATATTTTCCAATGTTTATGTTACCCCCTCCCCCCGCTTCCCACCCCTTCAAAATGGTTCGAAAAAAAAATATTTTTCAAAAAACTTCAAAATTCAATTCAAAGGAAATAGACAAGCAGAAGGTCGATGGCTTGAACCCCATCTGGCGAGGCAAAAAGGGGAAGGTGGCGGTCGAGGGGGGATTTCGGCTGCTGCGGGAATTGATTTTTCAAGTCTCAAGCCTCCCCAAAACCCATCCCATCCAATCTCTCGGACGATCTGTTGGCGACTGAGTCTGAGCGTTGAAGAACTCTGTAACAATACGCAGAGAAGAGCTTCAAATGCTACTTTCGACTCGGCCACATGCTCTCGAGCAAAATTCGAGCTGAAGATTGGGCTATATGATCGGTAACGATCTCTAGATGGGTCAAAAATACTCGAGGTTTCCCCTCAATCTCGCTCATCTCCACGTCCTCGGATCGGTATGTCGTGCTCGTGTGGCATGGTATTAGGGGATTGGTTTGGGGAATGAGAGGGGGCAACTGCTCGAATAATTCATCAATAACTGTCTCGTTCAAACAATAGCGCTATACGGAAGACGATCGTTCAGCAGCAAAACAGAAAACCTGAGAATAGATCATACTACAATAGATACGCAAGTGTCGCAGTGGTCCGCAGTGGTTTTAATTTTCTAATCTAGTCTATCTATATATATATATTTTTTTTTTATTTTCATTTAAAAAACTGCCATTTTTTCTGGGGTCAACTTTGGCTGTGTTTTTCACCAATATTTTCTTTATTATATGTAAAAATAAGTAGTTTTTGTCCCAGTGTTTTTTTCTGAAAAAGCACTAAATTTTGAACCAAACTGAACCAATGTCACAAAAGACATAAAATGCATAGGGGACATTTATGCGATAAAAGGCAGAAACTCATGCCATGATCATGATTTCTAAAAAATAAGTTCGATAACAATTACTTTAAAAACTTAAAAAAAAGTTGTACACCTTTCACAATATTAAAATAATTAAAGTTATTTGTTGATAAATCCCCATTACTCGAGTGTGCCAACCTCAAATTTAAAGTTCACTAACTACTTACTATAAAAGGTAATGTAATTCTGGAAATTTTATATAAATCTTATCTAAACTTAATTTTGCAAACTTTTATTTTAACCAAATGTCAATATTAAAGTGTAAAAATATAGTTTTTGGCGGGCATTCGGGGGATTATTCTGGTGGGCGTACTGAGCTCAAATCCCAAATATGAGCTTGCTTGGGCTAGCAAGAGTTAAAGATTTGCATTTGAATTTAAAATGGGATTCAACCCGTAAATTTTTGAGGCGCTTTGCCCAATAATGCCAGATCCTTGCGCAATTTTTAGTATATATATAACATTGAAATTCTGAGCATCCTGGAGCTCGGTACAGGTTTTCAAAGTTTGGCATTTTTTCGAAAAATCGGACCCTGCAAACTAAAATGGCGTCCCGAGCGCCGCGCGATGCGACGCCTACCTATTTCGTTTTTTTTGTTTATGTTGTTATGAATTCGTTTTAGCAACCTGCCAAAAAGGCCAAACTTTTTTTGCACGTTTTTATTTTATGCTGCTTTAAAACAATTTAATGGAACTTTTTATAGAAATCAAATTTTCAAGAGCTTTTTGTGGCAAAATGTTCGGCATGAGTTTCTGAACTAAACATAGTACTTGGATTCTGTCAAAATTTAAATTTCTTGTTTCATCACAAAATGTCCATAATACGAAAGGGGTGTACATAATTTTTTTCTACATGCTGTATACAGTACTTGTTCGATAACATGGATGAGTACGTTGACCTGTCACCGAATGCTGCTCGCTAACTGGGCTGAACGAAAAATAACGAGGGGACAACCGATGCATGATATTTTCCTGATGAAATATAAAAATAAAAGTTACTCTAATGTATTTACAATGCTTTCTTTCCATACTTCAAATAAAAGTTTGAAAACAGTTTTTTTAATTTATTGAACAGGCTTTTGGCATCCATCAACCCCTCGGCCATTTTGGTTTGTTTTGGTTTTTTGACGTTTGTCTGCTTTTTAACTGGGCTACGGCCCAGTTATCGAACGACCAGTTAAATAGCAGTGTCCGAAGGCAAACCTCTTTTTACACCTAAGCTTCCATCCACCCCAAGATTCGAACCGATGACCTTTGGATTTTGATTCTAACTGCATACCAGCGACTCTGGTCTGGGATCGAACCCAGACCAACTGGGGTGAGAGGCAACCATGCTTACCACTACACCACCGTTTCCTTTGTAAATTCATAAATTTTAATAATTTTCTCATGTAGTATATTTTAACTGAATTCAAACAATACAAAAGAATGATGATTTGTCACATCATAAAAGCTTGAGGTATGCCATCTGATCAACCATGTGGCTTATACAAAACGTGAGGGATCATTCAGTTGGATTTGTTAAACAATGCAGCTAATGCTACCGACGACTAAAATGACCATAAAAGGCTCAAGCCAAACTAGATCAACAGCTCGCAGCGATGGCTATTACTGGTTGAGCTTATTTCACAAGTATAGTCTCATATATCTCACCATTTGTTTTTAATTTAGCTGGCAAAACTCTTATCAGCGCCCAATATTTGCCAACCCCTTCTCGGCTGCGACGATTCGAAAACCCATAACAAAAAGTGTGCATTTATTTCTATTCTGGTTGTTTTTCGTCATCGCTACCGTTGTGGTAGTTGGCAGTTGTTTGTTGATCCCGCGGATCGATTACTTTTCCCATCGACGGCCACCAACTGCAAGCCTATATTCACCGTGCGCTTTCCATCTCATTGCACTTTATTGTGCACTCAGCCACTTAGAGTCACACAGAGACATAACTGAGACAGCTTGTGAAAAGGGTGATTTCGAAATTTCGGACAACTGAGTTCAAGCTATTTTTATTTAAAAAAAAAGTTAAATTATGGAAGCGAATCGTTAGGTCCCTCAAACATAACCAAAATCAATCGCCGTTGCGCCCCTTTCAAACGTTGCTCCAGCGATAATCGGCTGAGCTCTCCGGTTAGATGGCGTTGAGATTTGTCGCCACCACCGCCACTTTCGCACGCGGCCTGCAATCGCTGAGTCGCGAATCGTACGGTGCAGCGGTCGGTTGCTGGTTGAAGGTCAATTTGACGGGCTCGCGCGCACGGTTGTCATTCCGCGACCCTTTTTGTCAAACGCTATCGCGGCGCGTAAAGTCACCTGTTGAAGAGATTTGAGATATAGACAGTGAGTGAGGATAAAGAAGAAATATAAAAAAGACGAAGGAAAAAGGAAGAAAAATTCCGTTCATTATCCCACTGAGACAGAATGGTGTGGCTTGAGTGTGGGGGTTGTTTATTTTGTCTGTATTTGAGACATTCGAACTGTGTCAGAAATGACCAATAAAGCGCGAAAAATGATAGGGGAGAGCATCTGAAGAACTATCAACGCTTTAAAATGCATTTTGAAATATTTTTATTTGATTGCACGTCTATTAACATTGAAATTTTAAAGTTTATTGGACAAATTTATTTTTGCCCCATGATTTTGATTATGAGGGCGACATAAACTTTGAAAAATATTTGCAACCTCGTGACGGAGGGGCGGTACGACCCCTTCAATTTTCGAACATGCGAAAAAAGAGGTGTTTTTCAATAGTTTGCAGCCTGAAATGGTGATGAGATAGAAATTTGGTGTCAATGGGACTTTTATGTAAAATTAGACGCCCGATTTGATGAAAAAAAAAACTCAGCCATTTTCCGTTACTTGACTGTAAATATTTTTGGATCTACATTGAAATTTTTTCATTTACAACAAAATTTTTCATTTAAAATTTCGTGTTTTTTCGAACTTTGCAAGGATAGTTTTTAGAGTGTTAATGTTCTACAAAGATGTAGAGCAAACAATTACAAAAATTTTGATATGGGTAATTCTCCGCCAACTCACACAGCAGTTGCCCCGACCCCTCTTCGATTTGCGTGAAACTTTGCCCTAAGGGGTAACTTTTGTCCCTGACCACGAATCCGAGGTCCGTTTTTTGATATCTCGTGACGGAGGGGCGGTACGACCCCTTCAATTTTTGAACATGCGAAAAAAAGAGGTGTTTTTCAATAATTTGCAGCCTGAAACGGTGATGAGATAGAAATTTGGTGTCAAAGGGACTTTTATGTAAAATTAGACGCCCGATTTGATGGCGTACTCAGAATTCCGAATAAACGTATTTTTCATCGAAAAAAAAAACTAAAAAAGTTTTAAAAATTCTCCCATTTTCCGTTATTTGACTGTAAAAAATTTTGGAACATGTCATTTTATGGCTAATTTAATGTACTTTTCGAATCTACATTGTCCCAGAAGGGTCATTTTTTCATTTAGAACAAAATTTTTCATTTTAAAGTTTCGTGTTTTTTCTAACTTTGCAGGGTTATTTTTTAGAGTGTAACAATGTTCTACAAAGTTGTAGAGCAGACAATTACAAAAATTTTGATTTATAGACATAAGGGGTTTGCTTATAAACATCACGAGTTATCGCGATTTTACGAAAAAAAAGTTTTGAAAAAGTTACTTTTTGCGTTTCTCTTTGTTTCGTCATCCGTGTCTGTCGCGGGTGACCATGAACGGCCATGATCGACGACGACCAACTTTTTCAAAACTTTTTTTCGTAAAATTGCGATAACTCGTGATGTTTATAAGCAAAGCCCTTATGTCTATATATCAATTTTTTTGTAATTGTCTGCTCAACAACTTTGTAGAACATTGTTACACTCTAAAAAATAACCCTGCAAAGTTAGAAAAAACACGAAATTTTAAAATGAAATTTTTTGTTCTAAATGAAAAAAATGGCCCTTCTGGGTCAATGTAGATTCGAAAAGTACATTAAATTTCCCATAAAATGACATGTTCCAAAATTTTTACAGTCGAGTAACGGAAAATGGGAGATTTTTTAAAACTTTTTTAGTGTTTTTTTCGATGAAAGATACGTTTTTTCGGAATTCTGAGTACGCCATCAAATCGGGCGTCTAATTTTACATAAAAGTTCCATTGACACCAAATTTCTATCTCATCACCGTTTCAAGCTGTAAATTATTGAAAAAACACCTCTTTTTTCGCATGTTCAAAAATTGAAGGGGTCGTACCGCCCCTCCGTCACGAGATATCAAAAAACGGACCTCGGATTCGTGATCAGGGCCAAAAGTTACCCCTTAGGACAAAGTTTCACGGAAATCGAAGAGAGGTCGGGGCAACTTTTCCCGATTTCGTGTGAGTTGGTAGAGAATTACCCATATATAAACATAACGAGTTTACTTATAATTAACGCGAGTTATCGCGAATTTACGAAAAAAAAGTTTTGAAAATGTTGGTCATGGCCGTTCATGGTAACCCGTGACAGACACGGACGACAAAACAAAGAGAAACGCAAAAAGAATTTTTTTCAAAACTCCCATAAAATGACATGTTCCAAAAAATTATACAGTCGAGTAACGGAAAAAACTTTTTTAGTGTTTTTTTCGATGAAAAATACGTTTTTTTCGGAATTCTGAGTACGCCATCAAATCGGGCGTCTAATTTTACATATAAGTCCCTTTGACACCAAATTTCTATCTCATCACCGTTTCAAGCTGCAAACTATTGAAAAACGGTTTTATCCCTTTTTCCCGAATCCCATATCCCCGATAATCATTTCCCCGAAAATTCCACATTCCCGAAAATCATTTCCCCGAAATTTCCAAATCCCCGAAAATTCCATATCCCTGAATGTCATTTACCTGAATTTTACCGAACTGTCGTTTTCCCGAATTTACACATACCCGAATGATTATTCCCCCGAAAGTTCCATTTTCCCGAATGATATTAACTTAGATATAAACTTAATTGTTTTTTAGGGATATTTTCACAAAAGTATGACCTTAATATTAAATTTTACTAGGTGTGTTTAAATATGAAAAAAAAAAACAAATAACCGTTGTCGTTTGTCGCTTTTTGACGTTCCGAGAAAAACGCGTGTTAGTGTTTGACCTTGAACAAACGAAAAATAGAGCACGCTATGTAAACAATAACAAACACGTTTTATTTGGTTGACCATTCTGTGCATTGTCCTGAAATTTGTTTGAATTTGGTTGCTGAGGTCCCGAGTTATAATTACGAACGTTCACGGTAGTCGGGCATGTACGTGTGTCAAACGCATTCTGATCTGAAACCTCTTTGGCCTGTTGTCGCACTTACAGTAATTTTCAGAGTGTGTCAAGTTAACACGAGACGACATTTTTCGGTTTTAATTGAATATCTCAGAATTGAAATCGAATTTTGGGTATCTATGTAGGTCAAAAGATGAGACATTGTGAGCTGCACAAAATGGCTTTCTTAATTCAATTTGGCCCAAAATCGACGTACGACAAGTTAGCTCGACTGCGACGAAATGAGAAAAATAGGCAAATGTATTAAGCATCACGCAGCTATTTAGATTTGTTCATTAGAAATATGTACTCGGTTCTCCTTCTCTACATCATTTTTCATAGTCGGAGTTTTTGTTGGATTCGGCGTAGTCAGTTCTTTTTGAAATGCAGTTGGAGTAACTAAATCTCAGAATCCGGAATTCGAATCCTTTAACTCCACAAACCAGGAAAATATTCAAAATTTAAGTGAAGCTGGAATAAAACGCTCGTAAAAAAACTCGGAATTTTTTGAACGTTCAGTTGTGGACATGATACTTCATTGATCGCCACTTCACCGAACCCAGTCAGGCGCGCGCGGTTCTGGACAACGGGCATACCCGCCTGACCAGGTTTGGGGAAGTGGCGTTCGGGGAAATGGCCGTTCAGGGATATGGTCATTCGGGAAAATGATTTTCGGGGATGTGGAAAATTAGGGAAAGTGGCCATTCGGGAAAATGGTTTTTAGGGGAAGTCGCCATTCGGGGAAATGGATTGTTCGGGGAAATGATTTTCGGGTATATGACATTTCGGGAAAGTGTCTTTTCGGAGATGTGGCATTCGGGGAAATGTCTTTTCGGGAATGTGAGTTTCGGGGAAACACCTCTTTTTTTGCATGTTCAAAAATTGAAGGGGTCGTACCGCTCCTCCGTCACGAGATATCAAAAAACGGACCTCTGATTCGTGATCAGTAATAATTATGAAAATGATGATATATTTTTTCTAGAAAACTTTTGCACTTGAACAACATTTTTGCTCTATTCGATTACAAAACCGATTTTTGTTGCAAAATTTTTCAAAATCGGATTAGATAAACAAAAACTTGAACATGAGTTATACAACAATGCCAACAAATCTAGCGTTTTTTTGAATATGTCTTATAAACTTTTGTGTTTCATATGTTTATAGGATCTATTAAAAAAAACTCCAGAAATGGAGAATAACATTTGAGCCGTTGATAAATCTTGTTCATCTTCATCTTTCATTTCTTGTTGCAAAATAGTTGAATCAAGATCAAAATAAAAAAATATATATAAAAACAAAATTCAAATTTCACGTGAAGTAAAAAATAAGAAAACAAACTATAATGATTTGCGTTATCTTTTCCGCCATCTTCACTTGAAAAATGAACTTTTTAATTTCAAGTCAAGTCGCCCAGCTTGGTATTGAAAATTGTAAAGTACCATGTAGTTGTTAAAAAGTCTTGCTAAAAAACTATTTAGACGACAAAAAAAAGGGTGATTTGCAACATAACCTCAAATGGCCGGGTCTGACCGCCACGAAAGAGCGCACGGGTTGGCATCAAGGGTCCAGATTTTTAGTTCAAAGATCAGCAATCACTCACTCATCACTGAATGAATCTTTGCAGACTGAAGCGCGCAACCATTCGTGAGCGAACAGAACACGCGGGCTGCCAGCGGCTTGCTCAATCGCTTCACTCAGCGAAACAAATACTTCGTGAATTTCTTTGCATACTCCGTCTGTCAATCTGAGTCACACACAAATATGATCAGAGAGGAGAGAGCCTAAAACATACTAGCGTGGCGCTCACTTGGCCTGCATTACAAAAGTTAGCCGTCAATTAGAATTTGACATGGTGGACATTGCTGCCAAATGTGTCTTTGATGTTGTGTAAACAACAAAATTGCAAAATATTATTCACCCAAACGGCGGTCGCATGATTTTGATGCATGGCGGCATGAAAGTATATCAGAATCTGCATGAAAACTGTCCTCATGCAGTTTTTGCGATATAGGGGTATGACATTCTTGCCCGTTACCGACAATTATCGACATTAACGACGGCTTTTTGGTTGTACTAAACAAAAAAAAATATAGCAGAACGAGGATTGAACCATCAAATTCTTGGTTATTAATCCGACACGCTACCATCGCGCCATAGGGACGTGGCGTTACATCGTGCTGCCACCTGGTTTTTTTAAGCGCAAGAGTGTAAAAGTGCTGAGTCATCGTCTAAAAATAGACGGCGTCCTATCTCGCCCAGCAAAATGAAGTCGATAAAGTAGTCGGTTTCGATGAGAAAAAGTGGAAAACGTGGTCTAAAAATAGCGACGCCATCCCCCTATGGACGCTTGATTAAAAGTGAGTGAAAGAGCAACAACATATTCTTCTCTTTTGAGTGTTGCTCGGGGACGACCCAGCATTATATGTGTTGGTGAGAACTGCAGATCGCTGAAATGTTTACACGCGGGCAAAAATGATCTACGGGCTTGCTGCAAAAAATGTTATAAAATGTGACATTTTCTGCAGCAAATCCACTGTTGCAGATTTTGAGATATATTTTTCCTTTGGGTGTTGATATAATTGATTTTCAGCAATTTCTTAAATGATCAAAGCATAGCTGATCGCAAACTATTCTTAGTCAGCTTTGAGCAACATAATGAAATCGGTCTCTCTGAACTTTCGCTGGCACTACCCGATTGGAGTGAGAGTGAGAACAAAGAGAGAGTGTTCAGTAACGATTGGTGTGGAAGTGACAAACGGTAGGAATACATCAGAGCAGTTATTCGTCGCGCTAGATTTGTGCTTGCGAGTGACTGAGTATTTTTGGAGCAATCAGGTTACCTTTTTCTTCAAAGGCGGTGCATTTTTTTTTTGAATCGAAAAATCGATATTTCCGGCGAAATTTCCATATAAATGAGAAGAAAGCATCTACCACCTAAAGGTGGATAAAGTAATGTTTTTAGTGATTTTTTGATTGGTTGTCGACTGGCTGAAAGATTCATATTTTTTTTTGAATTTCATTTAATGGTAAATTGAAATCCACAAAACTTTGTTTTAATTGCTCTTAGAATACAATTTTCCCATGTCATCCAAACCATCAAATAAGGTCAATAAGGTTAAAGCTAAAACATGTTTTCATTGGCAGTATGTGCATTTTCAATAGAAATATAGTAGATAAAGTTCGGTGTTCAGTTGTTTTTTTTTTTTTTAATTCTACGATTATCAAACAGACAACTTACATGCACATTTTTGGTTTGCTTGACAAACAAATCTCGAATCATTTTTTTAAAGTGATTCCAACTGCTGCCACTCCTCCCCTAAGGGTCGCATAGCTCAAGCCCTGCTTAGACAGTTGATGCGCGCGCAAACGTCGCCTCATCCTCACCGGCGGTGGTGGCGGTGCCTGGATAAAGACCGCACGCGACCACCCTCTTCGCGACCCACCAAAACGCACACACCCTCGAAGTTGGAAAAAGAGCCGCTCAATTCCAGCGATATCTCCTGCGACCGCAACTCTGAGCGGCAACCGTGTTCAGTATCCGCGCGCGATCTGTCCAAGTCGAGTCGCGTATCGCTCAGCTGGGTTTGTTGTTTTTGTTTTCTTCAACTCCGCGAGAACCGCCGCCAAGTCGCGCAATTCGCCAGCCACTTGCAGTTCGGTCGCGGCCAAGATCTGATCGTCGTCGTCATTTTCAGGTTTGCAAAACCGATGAGTGAGGTGTGTTTGTTGCCCTTGTTGTTTTTTTTTTTTTGTGATGAAGAATGAAGAAACAGATGATATTTTTCGAAATCTGGAAAAAATGTGTCACGCTCCATGGGTGAAGCATTTCGTGAATCGAATCAGCCAAAACGGTGATTGAACCCAGCGAGCCGCAGTCTGTGAATTTGGTGCAGCTTCTAAGGCAGAGTTGGGCAAGGCCAGTTACCAGCGCGAATCGATTGAACCGACGAGAAGTGTGAAAAATGTAGTACAAGCAATAAAGTGATTAATGGCAATTGATATTTTTATTACATCGGGTGTGTAACTCATTTGTAGTAGGTAGAGTGACCTATTTGTTGTTGATTGAATCACAAAAGTTGTGTGCAGTTGTAGAATAGCGCAACGCACTATGGTCAACTGGAAAACTGGTTTGAGTGAATAAATTGTGGAAATCTGCATACAATTTCAATTCTCCGGAAGTGTCGTTTGTTCTAAGCGTTGTGTCTCATCTGAGCCGGTGTTATTGATGGCTAGACCTGAACAAAAACTTATCTTGATCAAAATCCATAAAAATTTAGAATGCCCCATAAAGTTAATCTTATATCAGTAAACGTGCTGACTAATTCATTTCCACCATGATTTTTTTACTTTACATGATGTAAAAGTGTCGCCTCCAATTTCAAACTAATCAGTGGTATGATATCTTAACGAAATGACCTTTGCAAGATTTTATGAGAAAAATTACATATATTAGTGTATAGCATTGTTGAAGAATTAAAAAAAATGCTTTTCTTATGATTTGGGATCGCTCAATAATTAATTGAAATCATTTTATTTGTGGTTTTATGATTTGGATAATCGAAATTTTGTACAATTGAGTCCATTCATTTAAAAACACTGAAAAATCGAAACTTAAAATTTCTGGCCAGTTAAAAAAACAGTCATGCCAAAGTTTTAAAAAGTCTAGAGTAATAGGTAAAGAAGTTTCTTAGTCTTAGCCAAAAGATTTTTAAATTCTTTTTTTTTAATTTCGTCGTTTTCAACTTTAAAAGTTAAAATTAAAAACAATTAAAAATAAAACAACTAAACTAAAAGAATCACAAAATGATGATTTCGTAGTTTCAACCAATCAGGCTCATATTTGGGGGAAAGGTGTATCTACTGGATACACGTCTGCTATAATAGTGGCTTTGGTTATGGACGCTCCCTTGAAAAGTTATTCATAAATGTTTGATTCTGGGGTGTAAAAGTAAATAATGGACAAAAAATACTTTTTCACTCGTAGGCTGCCATTTACACCAAAACTAATATTTCTTCAAATTTCTTTCGACGTTCCAAAGGGATTGAATTGGGCTACAATGTCCTTTCATTAGGTTTGACAAAAATTTAGAATATACCCAGAATCCAGGGCTGTCTCATTGTTCCCCACTCATTTTAGCTCATGGGTAACAATGAGACACTTTGATTAGTTTTCATTAACCATTTCAAAATCCATGTAAATCTTTCAAAACATGAATTGAAAGTGATTTTTGGCATATTTTTAAAGTTTTAACGTCATTTAACCAGAAATACAAAGTACGTATAACTTTTGTTAATTAAAGTTTCATGTTGGCAAAATTGCTTTAAAATGTTCAAGGCAAGTTACCTGCAATGGAACAATACAAAAACATGATGTTTTACTAGAAAAGTATTGATTTTCGTAGAGTGTCTCATTGTTCCTCAGCTGTCTCATTGTTCCTGCCAAGTGCGTCTACAATGAGACAGTTGAATAACTCTGGCTGTAGATGTCGGATCGATCTCATATTTTGGTCAATGTTAACACACTAAAAGAAAGAAAATGCAACAAAAAGCTCATTAAAACATGCTGATAAAAAAATAGAAAAATAATTGAAAGTTGAAAACCAAAAGTGTCTTATTGATGACTACCCTACCCTACTAGCAAAAATTTGCAAAATATCAATGTGGCCGTTGTAAATATTTTTCTTCAAAATTGGTCCAAAAAATCAAGGAGGCAAAAAAATATTTTTGTTTCAAAAAACTTGAAAATTTAATTGAAAATAGAAGTTTAATCAACTGACAACAATCTAAAATGCTCTATTCTGCATTGATAATCATATTTAGCATGTTTGGGATCGTTTAAAAATGTTTTGAACTTTTATGGAATTCCAATGTTCATCACCGCAAAAACTTTTTTTTCTCGTAGAAATAAAATTTTCGTCAATACTAAGAAATTTTTGAAATTTTTGATTGCAAAACACTGGACAGATGTGTAATGCATTTCAAAACACTTTTTTATACAAATGTTGAAACCGTGGCCTGTAATATAAATTTTTAACTTTTTTGAACGATTTAACGAGTTGTTTGAATACATTTTTATTTTTAAGTCAGTAATTTTTTGTGCCCCCCGTTATTTTTAAAGAAATTTGAAAAAAGTATAAGACTAAAAGAAGCATTGGCCTAATTTGCATACGTATCACTTTTGTCAAAATAACGTATTGCAGTACTACTAATTACATATTATCTCTTCACTGATTTTAACTTTTGTTTAACCCTCTAACGCCCATGGTTACTCCAGAGCACCACTGATTTTTGTCTTCAAAATTAAACTTTTCTGCAACCATGCATTTTTTTTAACCTGGTTCAACCTGCATTAGTTTAAATAGAATGTTAACTTATAATCATTAAAATTTCATCTAATTTGGTTGATCCAATTACGAGTATTTCAGAAAAACGTAAAAAATCTCAATTTCGCTTTGGGCGGGAAGGGGTTAAAATTAGCTCAAATTTGAAACAAAAATATAAAAAAAAACTGTTTTTAAATTTTGTTCAGTTGATTGATTGAGATGAGAGTTGCATTACAATTTGAAAAAATTGCAAAAAATATCATTTTAAAAGTTTCGGTTTTTAACTGAGCAAGATATTCCACATTCAAATTAACCCTCTACAAACCAACCCCACCTTTTAGACGGGCTTCGATTTAAAAAATCGTCAAAAATAAATTGTCAACCAATTTTTGAAGAAAATTTTAGAAAATTTATGGGTTGAAAGGGGTGTACCCCATTTGGCATAATGGACATTTGGCATAACGGGTTTTCAAAATGGACGTTTGGCATAATGGACGTTTGGCATAATTGGTCCAAGACATCAGGGACGTTTGGCATAATGGACATTTGGCATAATGGACGTTTGGCATAATTCGTTCAAAACCCATCAAGGACGTTTGGCATAATGGACGTTTGGCATAATTTTTGCTAGCTTTTTTTTTGTTCAATTAGTATTTATTTTTTGTAAAGAATAATAATTTATAGTTTTTTTCCTTTTTTCTAAGCAGATAACTTTACTTTAAAAATGATTTTTGTATTCAAGAAATCTAGTATCTTTGTCATTTTCTCCCAATAGATGTATTTTTTTTTTCCTTAATAAAGCTTGAAAATGCAATTTTTCATAAATATAAAATGCATTTTTTTCATAATTATATAATATTGAGATTTGTCTTCTTTTGAAATATTTTGCAGCTAATTTTTTGTATTCAATTATTCCTTCTTTTATTTTAAATTCAACCACAAAGTGATGTAAGTTTTGCCAGTCTTTGAAATTTAGCAATAAAGATTTTATACTGTTTACCCTTTTCCCTCCTTTTTCAAATTCAACCTAAAGAATGTATGTACATTTTGCTCTTCTTTAACGAAATACATTTAAATTTTTTAAAGCAATTTGCTCTTCTTTTATTTTAAAGCTAAAATAAGGTAAAATCTCTCAAAAAATTTGCAGTTTGTTTTTTTCCTAAATTTTGCAATTATTGTTTTTATGCAATTTTTTCTTCTTTAATATTCATCCTTAATAAGAGATGTACATTTTTTCTTTCTTTAAATATTTGACAAATGAGTTATGAAATTTTCACTTCTTTTATTTTAAATTCAACTTTTAGAAGGGAAAATCTCTAAAAACAATACTTTTCGAATATTTGACAATTAACTTCGATTATGAAATTTTTTATAAAATTTATATTTATTTATATAAAATTCAACTCATGGAAGGAAAAGTAAATTCACATTTTGACACTCTTTAAATGTTTGACTATCGCAATATTTTTATGTTTTTCACCTACCTCTCTTAAAAATAACATTTAATCAGCATTTATTTTTTTTGGGCAGTTGTCCCTTCTTTAAGATAAGGATTGAATAAATAAAAGAAGGGAAAATTCCATAAACAACTTTATTGCAAAAATTAAACCAACAGAGAAAAAATGTGCAGAAATTATATAAATGTTTAAAGACAACATCTATAAGAGAATTTCCTTCTTCAAGTTAAATATAAAAATGATGGGAAAATTGAATAAAAAAACTTAATTGCAAAATATTTAAAGAAAAGCAACATCGACATCCATTCACCCAAAATACAGGATCGAGAGTATAATTCCATCAAAATTTATAGAGAGCTCAATGCTAAACTCGATAGAATAATGGGACCAACTCACACCTGCAAAACAATTAATTTAATTAATTAATTGAAACAGTAAATCTGCAACAAGAGTCATACATCGAAATCTGACTACTCTTGTGTCACCAAGCTGCTGTGGCCAAGGCAGTTTAGTCATTGAGTTAGTCTATTACAGGTCTCTGGTTCAGTTCCCGTAGAGAACACTTTTTGTTTTGAAGGATGAACTTTTTCTTGAAAATGGACTCGAGGGCATAATTCTCTCGGTCATCTAGAACTGTGATCTCTGTGTCTGTGAATCTTTCCGCTAGTCTCGTGTCGGATGAGTGCTGCCCAGTTCTGAGGTTTCTTTAGATTAAATTCGAAAAAAGAAGGGAAAAATGTGAATTTATTTAGAGATTTCCTTCTTCAAGTAAAATTTTGATCAAAAGAAGGGAAAATTGCATTATAAAAGCTCAATTGTCGAAGATTTGAAGAGGTTTTTCTCATCATGAATTTCATATAAAAGAAGGGAAAATTTCATTTAAAAAATTACTCCTAATTATAATGAAAGGGGAAAAATCTTAAGCTAACAAGAGATATTTTCTTCTTTATACTAATTATTTAATAAAAATATCAAAATTTCATTGAAAAGATTTATTGTGAATTATTCAAAAAGGAAAGAATTTACTATTGGGGAAAAAATATAGAGATACCTATTTTTATAGAAAAAAAATGATAATCTCTTTAAGTAATATAAAAAGGGTTAAAATATACATTTTCGTTTGTGAAAATGATAAATACTTAACAAAAAAACAAGCTAGTAATAATTATGCCAAACGTCCATTATGCCAAACGTCCATTATGCCAAACGTCCATTATGCCAAACGTCCCTGATGTCTTGGACCAATTATGCCAAACGTCCATTATGCCAAACGTCCATCTTGAAAACCCGTTATGCCAAATGTCCATTATGCCAAATGGGGTACACCCGTTTTTTACTAACATTTCTTTTTTTTTGTTTTTTTTTTTAAGTAAAAAGACGTAAGCAGAAATTTTTCTAGTGTCCCAGACTATGCTTCTACGTTTTTTTTTACAATTTAAATGATAATGGTGCCATTTTATAGCAGAAATTATGAAAAACAAACAAAAAATTGAAAAGTGACTGGAAAAACATGACAAAATTAGAATGGCAAAATGTAATGATAGGAGGTGGTAGAATAGAAAAGAATGGATAACTCTGTACAGACACTCTATACTGACTTTAGCAAAGCCTTCGACAGAGTGGACATTCCTATGCTTCTTTTCAAATTGGATAAAATCGGAATTGATTCTAATCTACTTTCATGGCTTAAATCTTACTTAACAAAACGCACGCAATGTGTTAAATTTAATGGCCTCATATCTAGGCTCATCAATGTTACTTCGGGGTACCTCAAGGCTCTCATTTAGGCCCATTACTTTTTATTCTCTACGTAAATGATGTATCCTTTATATTTAAGCATATCAACGTTTCGATTTACGCAGATGACATGAAATTGTTTATGAAAATTAAAGACGAAACTGACGCTTCAAGATTCCAGAACGAAATCAACATATTCTTTGAATGGTGCTGTCGTAGCCTTTTACAACTTAACATTAAAAGTGTACATCGATCTTGTTCAGCAGAAAAATAAATAAGCCAAATATAAACGTAAAACTAGACAACCAGATAGTTGAAACCTGTTCAAATGTTAGAGATTTAGGAGTCATACTTGATTCTAAAATGACTTTCATCGAACATTACAACACGATGGTATTCAAAGCAACTAATATGCTCAACTTCATAAAACGATTCAGTTATAACTTTAAGGACCCTATACATTGAAAACATTGTTCATAGCTTATGTTCGCTCTATTCTTGAATATTGTAGCGTCGTGTGGAGTCCACATCAAAACACACGAAACCCGTATTGAATCAGTGCAAAAACAATTTTTACTATTTGCTCTTCGTAAACTAGGGTGGACAGTGTTTCCCCTTCCTTCGTATATTGCACGCTGTATGTTAATAAGCTTAGAAACACTTGTAAAGCGTCGTGAATTCGCTTCTCTTTCGTTCGTAAATGATCTAATTGCAAACCGAATTAATTCTCCAGAGTTGTTACAAACATTAAATTTCTATGAACCCACACGCGTATTGAGAGCACGTGAGCCATTCGCATTGCATTTTCACAGAACTGACTACGCTAAACACGGGCCCATGAATAGAATGATGGAAACTTATAACAAATATAATAACATAATCGATTTCACAATGACAAAATCCACCATGAAAAAACAGTTCTACAATCAAAGATAGATGTTCCCCCCTTGTAATTAGAAACTAAGCAACGATCATGTAGGGGAACCGCATCTAATTCCAGCGTGCCTCTAATGTTGGCAGGTCAGAACTTTGACAGTCAATTAACGCTAATTAAAAGCGTTTTAAACTGAAGTCGAGTGATAAATAGCTCAATAAGAAGTGAGCAAGCAAGTTTCTATCAAAAGTTTTGCAAAATTAGTTGTTTAAATAGTGAAAACCAGCAAATTGGACGGAATTAGGAGCGAGTGCTTAACCTGCCAAACATACGAGAATTTCCCCTAGTCTACGTATGTTTGACGAATAAATAAATAAATAAATATGCCAAATACTACCAAAAACAAACATAAACTAAACAAGATAAATGCAAATTAAAATACTAAAAATTAAACAAGAAAAACATAAAACAAGAGAAAGGGACCATCCATAAACCACGTGGACATTTTAGGGGGTATGCCGATTGTCCACGATCCATACAAAAAGATTTTTGTATGGACAATTGTCCACGAAGGGAGGGGGTAAAAGATTCCTAAATAAATGTCCACGTGGTTTATGGATGGTCCCAAATAAAGTTTTTGCAGAACGAAAGTTGCTCAAAATGACCTCCTTAATTAATAATAAAATTAATATTGAATGAAAAGATTTCTTTTTTTCGTTTCACTGATGATAGCTCGATTAAGATAATTTCCCAAAGAGAGCAAAACAGTGTCGAATGGGTGATGTTATTTATTAACGCCCAAAACATCCAAATTAGTCAAGATTAATACTGGACCACTAATCACATTAGCAGCGCAGTTCACGATCTCATAAGTAAAGATTTGCTAATTAGGATGATTACCTTGGTGTGACAATCTAGATCCAGAATTTGGTATCACTCTGTCGGTAGAGATTTTTTCTTCTCCTAAAACCAGCGAAATTCTAACCTAACCTCACCGTATCAAATGACAAAGTGTATACACAATTGCCGAGTTACACTTGTAACCGATTAGCGTTGGTGCATGCAGTGTGTGTGCAAAAATAACCACGTGAAAGATGAGCTGATGCTGCTTGTTTCATTGTCTAAGCTAGGCAAACTGCTAAACGAAATGTCCAATATGAGAGCGGGTTTGTTGCTTTGCACCTGTTTGTGGATTGTCTTTTTTTATCTAGCGTTTTATGGAAGCGACACGTGATTTCTGTTTGTATGTAAATGTAGATAGAAAAAAAGAAATTTCGGAAGTTTAGTTTTCATGTTCATTTTGCTTGGTCTAAAATTCTAGGAATTTTAAGTGCAAGATTTATCTTCGTGTAATTTTTAAATCTCACACAACTTGAGCTTCATCATTTCCCCAACAGAAGCCAGAGCCAGAGAAGAACAAACAATTTAAGATTTTTTATCTTCCAAAACCCCAACCTTTACTCGACAGTATTTATGCAAATCATATGACATCGTACATCATCGTCATCACCATCAACTTTATCATTTAAAGAGGGGGAAGGCAGTAAGAACAAATCCACTTCAAGTGGACGACTGCTCGTGTTTGCCCATTGATTGGTGGCCGAGCAAAAACAACCTGCAAATGGCAAAATTGAGATAATTCGTTACGGTTTTGCTTCTGAAGCCCCGGGAAAGGTGATAAAATAGTTTGCAAATAATTCTCTAGTCTGTGAAACGCTCAGATGTTGACGTCGAGACATCTTTTTGCAGTTGGAAAATTTCCTAAGCCGGCAATGCCTGACTGATTTGTTTGTTTTTACGGATGACACGTTTATGGCGAAAATGGTTTTGTTCACTCTGGCTCAGGTTCCACATCTCTCTCACTGACTCTCAATTGGCCAATCACTTACATTTTGCGCGCCTCCAAACGGCAATTTACTACTCTCCATTATGACGACGATCAGCTGCATTGACGTACGTCCTGTCCCAGCAGATCTGTCCGACCAATCAACCCAATGACCGACTGAGGGTCGGCGTGATGTAATGGCGTTTGCTCGCTGTTTTGTCGTACGAAACGTAAGCAGCTATGCAGATTTTGCCTACTGCAGTGCCGGGATGATCCAATTCGCACTGTTGGTTGAATTTGGCCCATACGCCTCCTTGGCTGGTGATAACAGGTCCGTTTTAAGTACGTGACGCGAAATACGATAACAGAGAAGCGCTTGGAGTGTCCAGCGGGCAAACATTATCATTTGACAAAGTCCTCAGCGTTAGTCAACCCGATGACGAAGCGCTCGTTCTTTCGAGAACCGACACCGATTAGAAACGATTACAACGCGCACTTTTATCACAACCAAGACGCAACGACGAAGACCTGCCGAACGGAAATGATCAATTGTGCTGTTGTGCAACTAGGGAGAAAGAACCATCCCACCGAAGTCTGACATAAACAAACCAATCAGTCATAAGCCGTAATGGCAAGAATTTCAGTTGAAAGATGATTTGAAGTGGCTAAACGTGTGGTTTAAAGTGCAATTAAAACAATTAAAGTGCAAGAAGATCCGCCGTCAAATAGCAGGAAAAATGCGATGATGCAACCAGAATAAAAAGTATCAAGTGCAATACTTAAGAAGAGCAGGTGAATTTATTTGAGTGTTTGGAAATCGGAAGATATGTCGACGTACCTCAAGAACAAACTGCTCCGGCGGACCGGAGGCATGGATTTGCCGCCCACCGGTCGGCAGCAGCGCAGCCGATCCCTGGACGTGGAAGCCCTGCAGCGGTCCGGAGTGCAAGTTATTTTGCAAGTAATTATAGTGTATAATGATAAGACTTTATCCAGTTTACCTGTTTCACAAATTATTGAAATAATTCTCGATCTTCATTGTGCATTATTCATTATGCTAATACAATGGTTCTCAACCTTATTCGAATCATTCCCCCCTATACTACACCCAAAGGAAAAATATATATCAAAATCTGCAACAGTGGATTTGCTGCAGAAAATGTTACATTTTCTAACAGTTTTTGCAAGCTCATAGCTCATTTTTGCCCGCGTTTAAACATGACAGCGATCTGTAGTTCTCACCAACACATATAATGCTGGCGCGTTCCCTAGCAACACTCCAGAGAGAAGATTATGTTGGTGCTCTGTCCCTCTCAATTCATCAAGCGTCCATGGCACGGTGGTAGCGTGTCGGATCAATAACCAAGAAGTTGATGGTTCAATCCTTGTTCTGTTTAGATTTTTTTTTCTCCAATACAATCAATCAGCCGTCGGTAATGTCGATAAATGTCGGTAACGGGCAAAAATGTCATACCCCTATATCGCAAAAAATGCATGAAGACAGATTTCATGCACATTCTGATATACTTTCATGTCGCCAGGCATCACAATCATGCGACTGCCAGTTGGGTGTAGTTTTCAAGAACCTCATTCCCCCTTTGAATTTTCAACAAATTCAATGCACATTTCTGGAGTTTGCTTTTTGGGTGTTTTTGCTTTTTGGGTGTTTTTAATACCCCTGACTCAAGGCGGTTTCAAAAACACCCAAAAAGCAAAAGCTGGAAATTTGGTTTATTGGACCTTTTCAAAAAAAACTCTAAACTTGTCAAAATGTAGACTGTCATGTTTGTACTTTAGCATCAACTTACAAATAATCAAAGCATTTCTTTCAACAATTTTCATAACCTGCTGTAATGGAATAAGAAACAACTTTTTGTTGTTTAAAAAAATAAAAACTTTCAAAAAATCTCATTTGAAGCCTCAATGATTTATCAAAGCTTAAAAAACTGCTTAAAAGTTGCAAAAATCTAAGATTTTTTTTTAGATATAATGTACTTAAGATATCGTATGGATTCAAAACATCACAAATATGTTTCTTTGCGCAGGATTGGATTATAAGTTTTAAAATTGATATTAATTTTCAAAAATAATAAAATATCTGATGGTTAAAAAATAACAACTCATGATTTAAACAATCCAAAAACTCAAGGAAATTATAATTAACTGCCAGTTTTGAAAGAATGTGAAAACTCACATGAATTTTGAATTGAGCTCGGCACATATTCGAAAATTTTTACAAAAATATTTCAAAGCTGCTCATGTTACAACGAATGAGAAAATTAAAAAAATTACTTAAGAAAACCTAAGAGAAAATCTGTTTCAACGAAAAATTAAAAAAACACAAAAAATTATAAAAGTTTATCAACTTTTAAAAGGACTGATAATGTTCAAAGAAAATCAAGAAATGTATCGAAAAAAAATTAAATGAACACATTTAAAAATGAAATCTGAGATATCATAGAAATTCCATAGGTTGAAATATTTATGTAATAAGTAAGGCTACCAACTGTACGGATTTTTTCCTTACCATACGGATTTTCGAACCCCTTCGCGGATTTTTAACAGGCCGGAATTTTTGTAGAAAATTTTAAGCATAATACGGATTTGAACGGAATTTCAACAAGTTTTTAATCATTGAATTGCTTTTTTGATTTGGTCGAAGCTTTTGTTAACTAGAAATTTTTATTTTTCTGTGAGTTTGATTTAAAAAGGAAGAGTTTTCCGGGGTTTCCTCAATTCAAACTTGATTATCAATAATTCTAGAGTTTTTGAACTATTGTCTTTCATATGTTGATAGGACCTTTAAAAAAAACTCTAGAATTGTTCTTTTAGAAATTCCTTACTAAATATATTTATCCATTTTCAAAGGCTTTCTAAAACTTGTGAAAACATTTGAACATTTGAATTAACAAATTTAGAGTTTTTTAAAGGTCCTATAAACTGTTGTGTTTCACATGTTATAGGACCTTTTCAATAAAAAAAACTCTGGAAAAGTGTTCGTGAAAACACTAAGAACGATATTATTCGTAAAAGCAAACTTGACATTTCGTAAACTATTAATCGTTTAACAAAAAAAATTAAGAACATAATGATTCGATTCAAATCACGGTTTATTTTATGAATACTTTTAAACGTACAAACGTGAAATTTGTTAGCTGTAAAAACGACACAGTTTTATATTTTTAATTCTCAAATTTGCTTAAATTTAATTTATCTAAATAATTCATTGACAGTTTTTGTTACACCATGGTGTCATATCGGCAAAGTGTACGGATTTTTGCTCAGCAAGGGTTGGTAGCCTTAGTAATAAGTCATTCAATGAATCTGGTACTTTCATGTAATATTAAAATTTTTTACGAAAACATTTAAAAAAAATGATAATTTGATTCTTATGGCATCCTCATCCCCCCCCCCCCCCAAGAAGGGTCAAATTCCCCTTCGCCGGATGAGAAACACTATTCTAACATTATTTGCAACAATAAAAAATTGCAGTTCATGGTGTCGTTCAAATAATCTGCTCAGAAACTTTTCGAGAGTTTATCAAAGTTATTGTTTTTAGAAAATTACAAAAATACAAAATTGGGATAAATGCACCTATTACGAATCTACCATGTTGGTAAATATTCTTGAGATCCTTTCAAATCAAATGCAACAAGAATCATCGTAATCGAAATATACCGGATTACCATTGCATTTCCAACATTTTGGATGCCCCTTCAAGAGCTGAACGCCATGCAGTTCCATTTATTTTTTCTAGCAAATATTCATCGGAGATGCATGATGCATTAATAACCTTAATAATACTAAGCATGAGTCCTTACAATATTTTCCGAGAATAGAGTTAAATCTAAAAATGCTATGTGATGCATTTTTACAAAATGTTTAAAAAAATGCATCCAGTTATCCTTCCACCGATCACCACCTCCCAGCATGTAATGACCAAGCAACTTTTCAATGATCCGTCCCTGGTGGCCACGTGTGCCACTCGCTGAGCGTTCTAATACGTTCCACGTGATACACTTGACCCAAACCAAAGGGCTGGACACCTTTCAAATGTGTGTAATGAAATCAGGTTTGCCAGAGGGCTTGCCACCGACAACCTTCGTGGTCTCCATCTGTACTGTAACTCTGTGCAGTGTGTGGCACTTTGTTTGGCTAGCGGAAACCTGATTTGCTTTTTATTCTTTACTTAGTCAATTGGGTATAAACGCGACAACACAACACCTCCCCGATCAACCCCCAAAAATAGATACTAATTCGTTCCATTTCGTTTCCCTTTCAGCGAGCTGCGGCACAACATCAACAACAGCTGGCCGCCCAGAGTAAGTACATTGCGCAGATTGCGCCTTCTCTTGGATACACTTTGTTGTTGACAAACATCGCATTTCTCCCTCTGACTTTATTTTTTTATTTATCTGTATGTGTTCAGCGTTTCAAAGCTCGCGGTGATAAACTTGTTTGTTTACATCTTGCGGCAAAACAAATACATGGTAACGGTTTGCGGATCGCCATCACCAATACTTGAGAATGGATTTTATTTAAAACGCTTACTAACAAGCGACTTTGTATGTATTAAATACGCGATGTAACCTTAAGGTTGCATGCAAGAAATCAGCTGAGTTTTGACTTGTATACTACATTTGAAACGAACCTCAACAAGTAGATGTCACCACTGTTCATAGCTGTTAGATTTACCAAAATTGTTTGTTTACAAACATTGATCGTCAACAAAATGCGACTGCATTTTCTGACGTTTAAGCTGTAATTGTATTGGTGATGTCGATTACTCTCCTGAAAATCTCAAAAATCAGTAATTGAACATTCTTTTCAGTAATATCTTTCGTTTTGCTCACATTTTTACAGAAACGTTAATCATTGGCCTTAGATGCATTTTAAAACAAGGCAATTGAATGTCAATCAATGAACATTTCGAGAAATAGAAAGTTGCGTTGCATAAATTCGCTTTTCAGATGGAAACGCAAAACAAATTGTGTCACAAATACATGCACCGATTTCTATCTAAAAAAAATAAATAATATCAGCACCGAAAGTATAACATCGGGCAAGTTCTGCGTTGTTATTTTGCCCGTTCTGTATCTATCCCATTCCATTCCATGTGCTGTTGTTGATATTTACACGTACATGCCGAGCAAAACAAAACCTCCGGTAAAAACAACAACAGCAGCAGTTCATAACCCGACTTGGGGTGCGCGAGAACACAGCACATATTTTGCTGTCGGATGTCGAGGATCGAATGGAGGGAGGGATACCTACATATTAATGCAGCAAGGTTTGACTGACCTTGAATTTCCTTGCTGCCTCTTTCACACGACTGTTCGTCGCTCTCTGTGTGTGTTTTTTTATGGCCGCTGAACCCGGCTTATGTTTAAAGATGTTAGAAGAACACGCACACAGATGCCCTGATGGGTTATTCAACACTCTTGTAAACAGTTCCTGAATGTGACCCAGTTAGTTGGAAGCTAAGTTCTTGTTTTTCCAGTTTTGAGGGGTGTTACATCATAAGAATATTACAATTATGTAATTTCGCATTTTTCTGTAAGTTTTATGAATATTTTGTTTGAAAGGGCCTAATGGAGCGTTCTTTTATTAAGTAACGCAAAAAAATGGGTTTTTTTAGACCCCCTGGTAGCAAAATTTCCATACAATTTTTTTTTGTATGGAGCGTAAGACTAGGTTGATTTTTGAGGCAATTGCAAACCTCTTTTTACACCTTAGCTGCCATCCACCCCGGGATTCGAACTGACAACCTTTGGATTGTTAGTCCAACTGCCCACAAGCGACTCCGCCGGGACAGGACCCAGGGAGACGACTCCTACACCTGGATTGAGCTAACAACCTAACCTCAAGGTTAGACCAAGGCCAACATTTACTTCCCCGTCCGACGGAAGGAGTGATCAGACAAATCTCGTCTCGAAAAATGCCACTGGGACCTTCTGGGGAGAAGCTATGTTTATAGGACTTGAAAAAACTCCAGATTTTTTCAATTTTGCGGAAAAATCTAAAATTATCAAAGTTACCACGGTTTACGGTGCTTTGTGTACCAGGTGGGTCTAGAAGTTCTAATAAGGAATTTATTTTTTCCAGTGCAGATGCAAATTTAAAGGTTAAAATAAAGGTTTTAGGACAGATCTAAAATTATCAAAAAAAAAATGAAGAAGAAAATGACAAAACAAGAAAAGTAAGTTATCTTGTACAACAACAAATACTATTTTCATAATTTCTGCGTCCATTTGCCACCATCAACGCCTGACTTCACTTAACTTCTAGAAAGATTTTAAATAAGCAAGTAAAAGCATCCTCGCCAAATTTACTTTGCCGTCCGAAAACAAAGCAAAAAACAAACACAACCCAACAGTGGCCCGCGTGTGTTTACTTTTACGATTCTCTGTGTTTGTATGTTTGTGCGCTGGCATCCCCAAGACCGTCTTTCTCGAGTCCTCAACTAGCCCAGCCGGCATATTGTACAACTCGTAAAACCCTGGGTGCAGAATAGTTGTCCGCAAAGCGGCCTCAATTTAGAACTGTCAAAGCGGAACCAATTTACTGTTTACAAAATGATACCAAGAAATGGCAAGTATTGTAATCGATCTATAATTTATTTTGTCAGGATTAAAAAAAATACTCCAGCTTTTGAGGTATTCGAAGTCAACAAATCTTAAAATACAAAGATACTTAATCTCGGAACTTCCATTCGATTGTTCTTCTGGTTCACAAAATTCCACCCACTTCTGACGCAATTTATCGTCACGTGGAAAATAAAAAAAACATATTTTGGCCACTCATCGTTTAGTCTACAAACAAAAAATGCGCGAAGCACTTAATTTTTCAGCGAAAACTTTAACATCAACAGATTCAAAATGTTTCAAAACCAGTCACTTCAGCAGCAAAAAATATGTCACGCTTGAGCTTGAACATAGCCTTCTACTTTGTTTATGTTTACAGTAGTAGTGCACTTGTAGTAGTGAGGAGCAGTTGGGAGCATTCGAAAATCACGTTACGCATTCTGTCTTTTCAGCACCCAGGTAAAACCGTTCTCCCAACTTTGCTCCAACTGCTGCTGATGCACGCTAACATGTTTGTTCTTCAGCAGCAAACCCCGGCGGCTGCCGGCCAACACCAACACTTGGAAAAGCCCATCAGGCTGGAATACAAAACCGGAGTCCGTAAAGGTTGAGTGCCGACAGTTGTACTTGAACCTTGTGATTGGGACGTTCGGTGGAGTTGCTTGTGGGGTTCAAGTTTCACTTGAACAAACCGACGGGTCTACCCTAGAGATCCGGCGCAGATGAGGTGCTTCGACGCGGTGCCTGCTGGCTGGAGTTGTTGTTATTCATTCACGTCGCGTTGCTTGTGCAGTAGACTCGTAACATTCCACCGTAGCTGGATCGCTTCTCTTCGTTTGAGCAGTGAGCAGAAACGTTCAAATTAGAATATTGACCGGTTTTTTGGCAAGAATATGACCTCATGAATAGCCAAAGAATCACACACCAGAAGAGTTGAGCTAGTGTTCCACAGTGAGTTCAGTGAAATGCGCAGTTCTTCCGTGGAGAGATATCCAACCGCATCGGTACTCAAAGTGAAAAAGTAGAGTGAAAAACCCAGAGTGTTAGAGTCTGCCTACGTGACTATTTCACGCTCCCAGGCCGTTGGCGACCTTCGAGGGAGTCTCTGAATGTGTTGTGTTACAACGTTTTACATCTATAATAATAACTCGACGGCGACGGCGTCGGCCGCGGTAGACTCGTTGGTTCAAACTTTAAAGCGAAAACAAATACCCAGATAGAGAGAGGATAGGATAGCTCCGCCAAAGTCCCTTGTGTAATGTGGTGAACGTGCCGAGTCCGATGTCGTCAGAGAATTTGTGGTGAATCACAGCGACGGCCGACAACGTGGTCGGTGGTGTTTTCCACTCGATGTATCCAACCTGTTGTTGTTGTTGACGAGCGACTTTGTACTTTAGAGTACGGTGCACACGGTGCGTATACGAGACACGATACGGTGTGGAATTTGTTGTTGTTCTGTCGTATACTTTCGATAGCTTCTTGAAAGCACGAGCCGCTGACCAGGTGGGATTGACCGGCCCTCAAGACGTTCTTGTTATTCGATGATGAATGGCTTGTTGTTCGACGAAGATAACTGTGTCTTTCCGTATAACTCACGTGTCGGATTCATGTTCGTGTATGGTTGGAGTTTTTTTTCAGTGTGTGGACCAAATTTTCACACAACTGATAGTCTTCTCAAGTTGAATCAAATTCAAATTCCATTTATTGCTATTCATGTATCATTATTCAATGCCAATTAAAACATTTGTACGAAATAAAAGTGTACATATTTCATCGAAAATTCAAACTTCTAGATGAAAAGGAAATGAAAAAGTGAGGGATCTCGGACGATGTTGTCCAAACATCACATACAGTTTGATTAGAAGTTGAAGTTCAAAGATCGAAGAAAAGACCAGCCCAGCACTTGAATTTCTTACGATGTGGCCTTATAGGCACAATTTGTTTTGCCTTTCTCCCCTCAATGAGGAAAGGCTTTAAAACCACTCGAAAAATGAACTTCTTTATTTGACCCCGTAGACCCACCTTCACGTATACCTATCGACTCAGAATCAAATTCTGAACAAATGTCTGTGCGTTTGTCTGGATGTGAGTCCAGATTATCTCGATTATCTCCGGACTGGCTAAACCGATTTGGACCGTTTTGGTCTCATTCAATCCGTCTTGGGGTCCCACAAGACCCTAGTTAATATTATGAAGTTTAGAAAATTACTTCAAAAGTTATGCTAAAAAAACGATTTTAGCTAAACTTCGGAAGATTGTAAAAGGGTGTTTTTTGTGAGAAAACCTGTCATGCTATATATTATTAGAAAGGTATTTGAAAGACCTTTCCAATGCCTTAAAAAGATTGAAGAGATTGAAGATCTGACAAACCCATCAAAAGTTATGAGAACTTAAGTGTTATCTATAGACTTTTTTGAAGCCGGATCTCAGATATTTTGATAAAAAAATAAGTGTTATCATACACTTTTTTGAGGATGTGTCTTCACTTTATGAATGTGAGGAAGGCGTTTTGCCTTCCTCACCTTACTGAGGAAAGGCTATAAAATCACTCGAAAACTGAACTTCTCAATTAGACCTCCTAGACCCACCTTCATGTATACCTATCGACTCAGAATCGAATTCTGAGCAAATGTCTGTGTGTGTGTGTGTGTGTGTGTGTGTGTGTGTGTGTGTGTGTGTGTGTGTGTGTGTGTGTGTGTGTGTGTGTGTGTGTGTGTGTGTGTGTGTGTGTGTGTGTGTGTGTGTGTGTGTGTGTGTGTGTGTGTGTGTGTGTGTGTGTGTGTGTGTGTGTGTGTGTGTGTGTGTGTGTGTGTGTGTGTGTGTGTGTGTGTAGGGATGTGGGTCTGTGCACCAAAAATATGCACTCGATTATCTCAGCACTGGCTTAACCGATTTGGACCGTTTTGGTCTCATTCGATTCGTCTTGGGGTCCCATAAGTCCCTATTGAAAATTATGAAGTTTAGTAAAGTACTTCAAAAGTTATGCTAAAAACGATTTTGACTAAAGTCCGGAAGATTGTAAAAAGGGTGGTTTTTGTAAGAAACCCCAGCATGTTATACATTTTTAGAAAGGTCCTTTCCAACGCGACCAATACATTGAAGATCTGACAACCCTATCAAAAGTTATTAGCAATTAAGTGTTATTTATGCACTTTTTGGAAGCCGGATCTCAGATATCACGATGAAAACATTGTCCGGATCTATCATGCAACCCGTCGTTGAACAGGTAATCAAAAGACCTTTCCAACGCGTCCAAAACATTGAAGATCTGACAACCCTATCAAAAGTTATAAGCACTTAAGAGTTATTTATACAATTTTGGAGGCTAGTTCTCAGATATTTAGATGAAAACGCATTCCAAATATATCATGCGACCTATCTTTGGATAGGTCATTTAAAGACCTTCCCACGAGCGTGTCTATTTTGAATAGCATTACCCTTTGAATGAGAGGAAGGCACCAACCACCTAAGGGTGGATTAAGTAACGTTTTTATTTAATAATTGGTAGTTTGACAACAACATACCAGCTGATGAATCACTTCTGAATGACTTGTTTATCGAAAAATGTAAAATCATTTAAAGGAACATCATCCTGTTTGCACTCAATTAAATATGATTCATCTGTTGAAGACTTGTGAAATGATAATGCAAGATTAATCATAATCGATTGATCGTGTTTATTAAGAGTTTATTTAGAGTCCTTTTGAGTTATCGAAAAAGCCCTCCTTAAATGTTCACATCATCACAAAGGAGAAGTCTTAAGCTACAAACAGAATGTTTTTGCTTCCACCAAATAACAACATTTCAAAAAGGCTTATGTGAAACTGTAAAATTTCTTTTATTATGAACAAAAAGAGCAAGCGACATTGTCCTTTCGTCCACATTTTTTTTCGAGAATTTTTATTTTTCTCGTGTTAGGGGGAGCAATTTTGAGCAATTTTTGTTCTTACTTCACTTCTCCTGTTTTATTTCATTTTATTACTTGAATTTTTTAATTTTTTTTTCTGGTAGTAATACATAAAAAAATAATACACCTAAATTAAAAGAATATAATTTAATGAAATATGGAATACATATTCAAATTAATAAAGATAAAAATAAAGAAAAAAATAGGAGAAAGATAATGAAAAATATAATAATATAATAAAAAATAGGTTTGTTCCTTAGTACCACCTCTCATTACATTACCTTTTGCCTTTTCATGTTTTTACAGCCGCTTTTTATATTTCTGCTTGTTTTTCACAATTTCTACATTAGAATGATACCATTTTCATTTAAATTCTGAAAAAATGCGAGACTGTGGGACATTATGATAATTACTGCATACTTATTAATGCATACAATATTGAAAAGTTAATAAAAATTTACAGTTTTATATAAAAATGTGTTTAAAAAACATTGACTAAATTGCATAAAACAAGTAAAAGCTATTCTTTACAATGCTTTTCGAAGAACAAAAATTGATTGAAAAATAGATTTTTGGATTTTTTTTTGTTAAATTGAAGCCCGTCTATAGGCCAGTTTAGTTTGTATAGAGTTCTAAATATGACCCGAAGACACCATACACAGAAAGTTATGGATAAACACAGGTATTACCCTAGCATTTTTCATATAAAATGCTGTAGAAACCACAGATCTATTACTTAATTGGGTATGCTGGGCAATGTTTTTAAAACCCTATCTACTCACAAATCGAAAATAATTTTGAGGACGACATAATCTAATTTGCTTCCAAAGAATCCGAAATATTTGTTACTGCTGAATTAACTGATTAGTGTAAAATCCATTTTGAAATATTGTTTTATGGTTTTCTTTCAAAGCAAAAAAGTTGTATTGCACCTCGAAACAAAACAAAGATGGCATTTTAATGTGTGTTTTTTTCCAGTTATTTTTCATGTTTTTTTTCCAAAGGCTTTGTTCCTGTTATTAACTTAGTTTTTCAATTCATTTTTTTTATTTCCTTAGTTATCGTTTAACAATAGTTTTTGTAGGCGCAGTTAAGAGTTTTGGGAGATTCTTACAGCTGTAACTAATACATTTATTACAATGGATGGAAATAAAATTTGTTGATATACAAAACGGAAAACACTCGCAAAAAACCTGTTTCTACAATCAGCCATGCCAGATAAATTTGTATTATACAGATTTTTTGATCCCAAAAATCAAAAAATCTGTACGTACAGATTTTTTTTTTAAATGATTTGATTTAAAAATTTAAACAATTTGGTAATTGAATTATGCTTTAATATGATTTAAAAGCTTAAATATGTTGTTAAAAGTCATAAAAAATCTTCTATGGCTTCGAATTTGACATGATACAGATAAAATACAGACTTATTTTTAAGAAAATACAGATCTCCCATAAAATAATCTGGCATCGTTGGCTATACCCGAGCAGACGGAAATAACTTGAGAATAACATTTTTTGATATTTGAAAATACTAGGCCAATAACATTTTGTGTTATTCATAAAAAGATTTGTTATTCCACGTTATGATTTTTGTGTTATTGGATTGTTATTGTAATAAGGCTGGTACAAATATTTTTAAAAGTTTTTGTCACCCCCCCCCCCTTCAAAATTGGCCTGAAAAATCAGGGGGCAAAAAAAAAAATTTACAATAAACTTCAAAATTTCAATGAAAATTCAAGTGCAACCAGCTGAAATCAAATTGAAATACATTCTTCTGCGTTTAAAATCATTTTTAGCATGTTTATTAAAAAATCTTAAGATTTTTTGAAAATTTTCGATGCAAAATCTTTTTTTTCGATACAGGCCAGGGCCGAGGGACAAAAACTTTTTTAAATATTTGCATCGGCCTAGCAGACTAATAACATTTTTAGTTAATCTTCGAACAAAACTTTGTTATTATTTTTTGTTATTTTAACAACTAATCCGATCATCCCAATAACAGTTTCAGGTATTCTTCCATAACAAAAAATGTTATTCCTAAGTTGTTTTGGCTTACAACCAATATCAGACCAATAACAAATTTTGTTATCATAACATAAACTGTTATGAAACCCTTATGCAAAAATGGATTTTTCAAGAAGATTCCATAACACTTACTGTTATTTTAACAATACTTGTTATTGAAAAGGCATGCATTTTGTTATTACCGTCTGCCCGGGTAATTATTAACTTAGTTTTTTGTATAAATAATGACTTAGCTAATAAACACAGTCGAAAAAGTTCCGGAACATTGGGATTTTTCAACTCACACGAATCTGAAAAAGTTTCCCCGACACCTCTTGACCGATTCTTCAGCTCCGTTCAAAAAAAATATATAAATTCTATTTCAGCGTTTTGGCTGTAGTGGCGCAATAAAAGAGGAAATCTTCCAATGTTTTTACATATCTGGAAAGAGAATTGATTTTCCTACATAGAAATAAAAGAAATGTCATGTAGAATTAATAATATCGTATCTTGTTTCCCCTAAAATAAAAAAATAGCTTGGGGGGATAACATCGTAAAACTGGACCTTTAAAAGGCACTAAAAAACAATCGCTACAGTACTCTTCAACACATTATCAGAAATTTAAAAACGCTTGTTTTGCTCTTTTGAATTGGTTTGAATTTTTTAAAGTGTGAGTTTTTGCCAGCCATTTCTTTGCGTGACGGAACAACGAAAGGAGCAGATTTATTATTTATTATTTACAAACTTATTTTACCATCTCGTAATGGAAAATTGTCCAAAAAATCCGAAAATAAATTTCGTTTTCCGATTCAAAATCATGTTTATTGTGAAAATCATGACACTTTGAGAAGTTTGAAATAATGTCTTTCATCAACATTTTCTTGATTATACAGTCGACTCTCTGGTTGTCAATATCCAAGGGACCGTCGAGGAAGAGAATCATCAGTTTACAGAACGATGCAAAAGGAAGACTCGATTGAATTTTTTTTCTTGATACCCAGCTATGGGAGAGAATCATGGCAACGTCCAGCAAACAAAAACAAACTTATGTCAGACACGCTTCAAAGCTTCGTTTCTCAAAGAAAAATGTCTATGCAAGCCATGAGAAAGTGAAATTATTGACAACCGGAAGAGATTTTTAAAGTAAACAGAATCCAAGTGACCGTCGAGGAAGAGATCCTTAAAGCAAGAGAAAATATCGAGGAATAAAGCCAATCGAAGTATGCAGTTTGAAGGGACTGAAGAATTCATCGATAGATGGAGCAATATTGATATCGAGAAGATCGACAGCCAGAGAGTCGATTGTAGTGACTAACTTTTAAAAACTTTTCAACATTTTATGAAAAGTTCTTCTTGAGTTACTTTGAGCACTTTTCTACCACGGTCAGTATGATTCTAAACCATTCGTGCGTATTTAATGTGTACTCTTTATTTTGCGGAAAAATCTCAAACCATTCAAAGTCACCCCGTTTTACGGTATCCCTGATCCCTTAAAAGTGAGCTGGTACGAATCTATCCATTTAACATGATTTTTACTAACAAATTTGCAATGATTTCTAGGTTTTGTAACTTTACAAAGGTACAAAGGTCAGACAACAAATTATGTTGCGTATAAGGGTGTTACTTGCATCCTCCATGAACGGCAGAGAACGTTCAAAGTATCATTACATTTTAAAAACATGTTTATAGATTTATTTGACCGAATAGTTTCGAAAAATGCATACACTCTGATAAAATAAAAATTACAGTAAAACGAAACAATTAGGCAACTCAATGGACTTGACTACCGTTACAAAAGACAACTTTCGTTCTCTTATTTGTTTCCGTCAAACATCACAATCATTGCAAATATCATCGTTATTTTTGCCATGAAGAGTGGAAACAATATATCTCAGCCCAGCCCATCAGCCGCGTCCAAGATTATCACCCAACCGCATTGTGACAGCTGTGCGAGAAGCGTCAGTCATGTACGAATGAGTGATGGATGACCGGGGGGAAGGAATATGCGTCGGTTGGTTCTCATTTATTTACAGCAAAGGATCCATCAGCTGATGAGCCATTGCCTACACTGTCTTATGATTGAATGTGTAGGATAAAGGACGTGGGTGGAACCTATTATTTCTATGGCGAAATAACTATATGCGGGTATGTCAACAAAAACTGTATTAAAAACATAAGATATACTGTTGGAAATTAAAAAAGAAAATTGTTGAACAATTTATTAGAAAACAAACACTAACGATGTGGTAAAAACAACCTCCTATGTATACAAAATATTGAGGATATGTTTACATTCATATTATTTGAACACGCAGCATCTTCAATATTTGTTCTTCAAACGGTGACATCATTACACACAAAAGATTGGCTTTGCCGCTTTTTTTTAATTGTGTTTTCTCCAAAACATGTTTTTGCCCCATTGATGATCTTCTGCAAAATAATATCCATGCCCTCGGAATATTTTTAAGGTTATGTTTTATAAAATTATATGCCTAGTCTACAGATTAACAACGCCTTCCAATCCTGATGTCACCTTTTTACCGAATAATGTAAGTCATTGAAACTCAATCAAATTAAGCATTTCTAGAGTTGTTTTTTTTTAAAAAAAGGTCCTTTAAGCAAGCATTGCATGAAATTGAAAAAAAAACATAAGAGCAACACACGAAAATAAAATGTTACGCATCAAATCACGTGGTCCGATAAAAATACAATATTCTCCCTCTCTTTTCAATTTGTGAGCTCAAGGATGGAATGGGTCATCATGTGATCTCTGCGGGAAAAGCCATATTCTTTGTCCCCCGCAAATTTATTGAACGAGTTTCCTTCTGTGGGACCTAGGAAAAAAAAGGATAAAAATTCGCGCAACAGGGAAACAACCTCGAAAGTAGGAAAAAGACCATTAAGCACTGGCGTCTACGTGACTGCCTTGATCCATTTTTCCATCGGATAAATAACTTGATGCTTTTCCGTTGCATTTTATCACCGTGGGGGTAGGGACAGGAAGGAAGTTCTTTTTGATAGGGTCAATCGCCAAATGTTGGCTCATCGTTTTTTTTTCTTTTCAATGCTAACAATTTTTAAAAACTTACGTTAAATTCATAAACCAACAAAGTTCGGTAATTCTTCTTTATTTTCAAAGCCCCTTATTTACAAAACCAACCCTCAATAATCGCAAATAAAAGGAAACTCTCCCGCGCATGCTCGAAATTTTCCAAGAGAGCGGGAAATTGTAAACAATTTCATCGGAAAGGCGGAAAGAGCGAAAACAGCTTGCCTGTTTCATCCAGGAGTGTCGAGTGGCGATATTATACATTTAGGGAAACATTTGGCGGCCAGGGGCCACTCCGGCTAGGGGTTTTTTCCGGAGGCCACCCTAGAGTTCTCGAAAAAGCGGGAGTTGTTGGGTGAGGCTTGCAAATAAAAGCGAAAGTTTTGGCACGTGAAAATCAACGTCGTCAACGTATGGGCGTAGTAAAGGGAAAGTGAAAAGCTATTTTCGGTAAATTCGTTTAACGAGACATTGCGATTGGTTTGAGTAAGAGTTGGAAAAAAACTTTGTGCCTGGATTGAGTCGTTTTATTACTGAGATGGATTTTTGCGGTGTTCGTTTTGTGCTGTATTAGGGATCGTGAAAATCAGGAGTGAGTCGCGCTGTAGTTATAAAACAAGATCGACCTTGAAAATTATTCATATTAATCGGTGAGTTATTGTGTGCTTCAAACCCTTGTGTTGAAAAGACCTTCCCATAGCTCCGTAGCTCGGAGGGCTCGACGTCGGTTGTTTGTGTGTTAAGCCCTCTCCATAGCATCGTAGCTCGAGAGGCAACGAAAATCAATACCTTATCTAGCTAACAGAAAGAAGATCGGAAGACACTTGATGGTTGCGTTCGTCGCGTCTATTCCGTAACAAATTCATGAACTAAATGATTATATAATTAAAAATCAGACTACGCTATCATTGCAGCATTACGTTTAACACCTCATTTTATAAATAAATATTATATGGTTTTATCTTTCCACAGCCGGCTGTCTAAGATTAAACCATTTCATTAAAAAATTAACCACAGTTAAACGGGAAATGTCTCATCCGCAGCATCCGATTGTTTGCCTTGAGAATAAAATATAATACCTTTCAACAAACACTATGATTTTGGGTCGCATCATCATCTTCTATGATGAATCCTGACCAAACACCCTATCCTACTAACAAGTTTTCAGGTTCCTGGCGCTCGTGGGGTGTAAGCACAGAGTAAATCAGCTGCCCTAGTAGCAACCTGCGCTAACTAACATTCCCGTCCCTTAAAATCGAGATCTACAAACTGACATGGCGGGCGCCGATGGTGGCCAATGACTGTTACCTATTCGCAACTGATCTTGTTTTGGCAATCATGGTTTTTTATCTTTTCAGCGCATTCATACATGCTGTTGATAAGGGAAAAACCACTTGATAGTCGAAGCCTATGATCAGTAGTGCTGAAAGGATATTACGGTTCTGTTCAGCAACGGAGAAGGACAACCATGGGTGGTCTCTCATGCTCATGCTCATGCTCATGCTGGATTGAGTCGTTTTATTACTAATTAAATTAGCAACTGTGTATTGGGTGCAGCTTTAAAATCTGATGAAAACATAAGTTGTAAGCGTAAATCGAGTTCGTAACGATAAACAAGATTATTGCAGCCTTCAACTAAATCCAACCAAAAGTAAACAGAATTTCTGTTATCAGAATACAAGTCACGCGATAAGCTGATGCAGGAAGACAACAATATCAAAGCTGCTAGTGTTTGGAACACTTTTTAAAAAATACCGTAAAAAGATCAAATAGGACTTTTTGGGGACTTTCATTCCTACCAAACTCCATGTCCTCGAATAAAATTTTCTGAGTTGTTTTGGACTTTAGTTTTTATGATATTTTCCTAGAAGCTATTTTCAAAAACTCGGCGTAAAAAGGTTTTCCTTTTCATCTTAACCAATTTAGAATTTATATTTTAACATTAATTTGTCATTGATTTGGAAAAGTCTATTTTGGATCAGTTTTGCTTTTGGAAAAAGCAAATAAAGTAAAATAGTACGTAGTTTCTGTTCGACATGCCCTGAAATGCTTTTTAACACTAACATGCCAATAGTTAAAATAGATTTTAAAGAAGTGAAAAATGTAAATTATCTTTGCTTTTTTAAATCGAATAAATCTATTATTTGCATAAAAGCTAAAGTGGATTTATCTTGGAATGTAGTAGCAGTGATGACGAAAATGTAATTTAATAGTAAGATTTTTTAGCACGAGATGTACATTATCCAAAACAGTTTCAAAAAGACTTACTTTTGGATACAAGTTGTGATTATTCAGCATTCATATGGATGCTGAAAAATGTACTTTTTAGTGCTGATGGATTTGGCTTTTTCAACGTTTCGTCGTTTCACAACATTATCTCAAAACTGACATTTTTTCTTAAATATCCAAAAATGAAAATTTTCTTAAACAGTTGATTCGCTCAGAAAATCCGTTCTTAAGATACCGATTAAAGAATATTTACACATTATTTATATATAATAGGGTGGGTACGTTTTTCAAAAAGTTCTCCGATCAAGTTTTAGTATGGTTCCCCTTGTAGGGCATGCCCATAGGGACTTTCATGCCAAATATCAGCTCATTTGGTTGTAAACTGGCTGCGCGCATCAGGGTTAAAGTTTACATGGGAATTACTATGGGAAATTGGAACTTTTTGTTCAAACGCTCCTACAGGTCTGGGAAAATCACGCGCCAACTTCTGGTATGGTCAGGCCTATGGGGAATGGTCTGGAGAACACTTTTCCCGAAGAGAGCATATGGATTCGTTGTCCCTAGACCTGGCGCATCGGCAAACAATTCTCCGGAATCAACGGTTTTCCCTCAAAAAGCATCAAATTTTCCTTAGCATGCTATGAAAGCTTGATGAACACCGCGACGCCATACGTCAGGCAGCTATCACGTGGGTGAGCAACGGCTGGAATATTAAATTGCAAACCTTCTTTTAACTAGAAAATGATCATTTGGAGTAATCCTGATATTATTTAGACGAATTCAGAATCTTTGCTTAGCAAATTTGTATTTTTTTGCAAATATTTCAACCACGTGCCAGAAGTTGGCGCGTGATTTTCCCAGACCTGTAGGAGCGTTTGAACAAAAAGTTCCAATTTCCCATAGTAATTCCCATGTAAACTTTAACCCTGATGCGCGCAGCCAGTTTACAACCAAATGAGCTGATATTTGGCATGAAAGTCCCTATGGGCATGCCCTACAAGGGGAACCATACTAAAACTTGATCCGTGAACTTTTTGAAAAACGTACCCACCCTAATATATAACATTGATGTATAGAGCACGGTACAGACCTTCAAAGCTTGGCATTTTTTCGAAAATGGCGTCTCGGGCGTCGCGATGCCAAACTAGTTTTGGAAAAATGATTCGTGACCTTCAAACGAACCATTTTTCCAAAACTAATCATATCCCGATTAATTTTCCGTCGATAGCAGCTGCGTACATCGAAATTGGTCAAATTTTCGACCAGACACAACACTGAGAATTTTTGTGACGTACCCTTTTTATAGAAGCTTGCGCTGTAACGACACAAAATGTAATGAGAGTGCACTCAAAACCGCTTTACTTTTTTGAAAAAAAAAAAAGTAATGACGGCATTCGATTGAGGAGTCACTTTTAAGTAGAAAACATGAAAAAGTAACGTACTTTCAGAATCTGTAAAAACATTGAGATGTTTTCCAAGTTACATCCAAATGTGGCCAAAAGAAAGTGGCGGAATGGGCACTGCCCATTGGGCAGGGTGGTCACTCAAGTCGGGAAATCGGGAAAAAGTCGGCAATTTGTGATTTTTTTTTTGACAAAAAGTCGAGAATCCCAAGCATTGTTTGAAAATTATGTTCAATTTCAATGCATTTGATAATGCGAAGGTTATTTAATCCATTAAAATTCCTTTTTAAATATTGGATTCATTTGACTTAGATTTTTAAATGTTTTTTTATAAATCGAAAGATTTTTATTAATTAAGAGCATCAAACAAGAACAATTTAACAAAAAAATAATAATAAAGAAATAGAGCCTAATTTCAATAATTATGGCCACGTTTTAGATCAGTTTTTTGGACACTGTATCTTTTTTAAGGGGTAAGCTATGGTGCTCTCTTCGGATAAGTTGAGAGCAACTTCCAGAGCAACCGAATATGAATCCGGTTTTAGTACAGCGTTTAACGTGAATTTTATAAAAAAAAGAACTTCAGTCGTCTGATTAAGCTGAAACTTGTTGGACCGTGGTGTAGGGGTAAGCGTGGTTGCCTCTCACCCAGTCGGCCTGGGTTTGATTACCGACGGTCCCGGTGGCAAATTTTGAGACGAGATTTGTCTGATCACGCCTTCCGTCAGACAGGGAAGTAAATGTTGGTCCCGGTCTAACTTAGAGGTTAGGTTGTGAGCTCAGTCCAGGTGTAGGAGTCATCTCCCTGGGTCCTGCCTCGGTGGAGTCGCTGGTAGGCAGTTGGACTAACAATCCAAATGTCGTCAGTTCGAATCCCGGGGTGGATGGAAACTAAGGTGTAAAAAGAGGTTTGCAATTGCCTCAACAATCAAGCCTTCGGACACCTAGTTTCG